>NC_086329.1:71942190-72099690 GCF_036172605.1 Pelobates fuscus | reverse complement strand
TGTATAAAGCATGGAAAATACAAACGCAAAATATTACTTATGTTGTCTTAGTATATTTTTAAAACACAAACGGAGGGAGGGGGTAGAGGTGAGTTTACTTACCTGAACCAATTCCTCATGGATCCCAACATCTTTCTCGGTCAGCTCCTCTTCAACTCCTGCCACTATAGCCTTAAAAGTCGATTACAATATTGAACACAGCCAGAGCCGGCCTTAGGGGTGTGCGAGCTGTGCAGCCGCACAGGGCGCCATGGCAGCAGGGGGCGCCATACGGCTAACATAGCTCACACATGCCTAGCTGTGAAGTGGGTTCAAAAGCAAGTCCGGCTACCCGGGTGCAAGATTTTTATAATTCTTCACACGGGACTATCAAAGAAAACAATAAGGTAGCAGGGGCGGGGCAAATAACGCCCATTAGCCGATGCCTGGTAACTTCTGGTACTTTACCAACAACTATCAGAGTACAGGAACTGCACTGACTCTACTCATCCCTGGAACGAGGTAACTGTGTGTGTGACTGTCTGCCTATAACTGTGTGTGTATCTCTGTGTGTATGTCTGCCTGTAACTGTGTGTGTGTGTGACTGTCTGCATACAAGCGCATGTGTGTATTACTGTCTACCTGTAACTGTGTGTGAGACTGTCAGCGTGTAACTGCATGTGTGTGTTACTGTCTACCTGTAACTGTGTGTGTGACTGTCTAATTGTGTGAGAGTGTGAAACTGTCTGCCTGTAATTGTGTTTGTGTGTCTATCTGCCTGTCTGTAACTGTGTGTGTGTGTTGCTGTATGTGTGTGACTGCCTTCCACTACCTGTGTATGTGTGTGACTGCCTGTGCCTGTGTGTGACTGCCTGTACCTGTATGTTTGACTATATAACTGCAACTGTGAGTTTGACTATGTGCCTGGGACTGTGTGCATGTTGCTGTATATGACAATGTAAATGTATAAATCTGTGCATCTGACTGTGGGACTGTGTGCATGTGACTTTGCAAAAATATACACATGGGCATACATGCACATTTTTATCTGAATGAAATACTCATTGCACACAGTACACAGCCAATAAACCCATTACAAATATCACACACAAACAACACACACTTTACATCATATTATAGTGATATGTATTATCGTGGAGCTCTGGCATCCAAAACGCACATTGCTCTGTGTTTTATAGTGGGGGAGCTCTGTGATACACTAATAGGCATATTACTGGGAGTTTTATTGTTGGGGAGTTCTGTGATATACAGGTACACACCCCCTAGTACTGTGAGGGTTTTTTTTTGTTGCTGTGGAGTTCAGTGATACATTTTTTTTATTCCAAAGAGGTCAAGGTAAATAAGGAAAATCCAGAGCTCCAAAGCATAACAACTCGCAGTATTATGTGACATATTTAGTCTGCCCCTCTGTAATGCTGAAGAGGCAGTATGGCACCTCTGGCCTGCACTTCTGTTGGCTGAAGATCATTAGTAGCTGTCTTCCTAGCTCAGGCCATTTAGAGCGTTGCTGCGGATTACCACAGGAAAGCTCTGACACTGCAAGTGTGAGCTCGCGAGACAGTTACTCATGGTCTGCACCCAGCGGAGGGGCAGACCAGATTCCCAGTACAGTGGAACACCAGAGATCAGCATGCCCCTCTCCCAACAAGGTAACAACAGGGAAGGAAGAATGAATATTTGTTTTTAAATCATTATTCATTTAATAATTCCCCTATGCACACACTATATATAGATGAAGGGGGATGACTGAGTGAAAGGCCTAAAAGCCTAAGGCTGGTCCTGATTACAATTGACTGTAATATCATTCATGTGTGAGAGAACAGCAACGACATCCTTCATAGACATAGCAATTTAAAAACCAGTCAAGAAATATACAGAGACAAAGTAGGGACTAATTTTCACTATCACCCCATCCCTTGAAATATGATTATTTCATAGAGAGAGAATCTTTATGAAATACACTTTTTTTTTTTTTTTAAACTTTATTTTTGTGTGAAAGTCTCATTACAACATTCGCGGACATTATACATGGTATAGCTGATACAAATATTGAAATCGTTCCTGGTGCATTACAGGTATGCCTGTGGGCCGCAGTTATCATGCCCGCATTGTAACAAAGACATTACACGTTTTACATTTTTATACAACTGAAGTAACGAACCAGCAGAATATATCTCTAAAGAAACTATCTGTGCCAACGAGGCTGTTAAGTATTTAATTTCAAAGTTCAGTAGGAGGTTGGGTCACCAATCCCAGTGTAGCTGTCCTGGTCCAGCCAGAAGTCATTTTGTCTGTGGTATTCTAGGATTGGGGGCCAAATGCCCCCCCTGATGTGAAAAAGTGTGTGAAGAAGAAGAGAAGAAAGAAGAGAAAAGAGGTGAGAACTAAGATGAGTAATAAGAGTGGAGATCTGGGTAGAGAGGGGGGGGGGGAGTGCGCCATTCCCGAGTTGCGTGGGGGTGTCCAGATTCCCAGTGTCGTCCCCTGCTAATCTATGTCTCGGGAGAGTTCGCTACTAGTCCAAGGTTCCCAGATTTTTTCAAACCTGGACATGGAGCCTCTCACTGTGGCCGTCAATTTGTCCATTAAGTGTACGTCTTTCAGGTTGGAGATTACCTTCCGAATGGGGGGCAAGTCTACCTTTAGCCAAGCCTGTGCCATGGTTCTACGTGCTGCTAATGTTACTTTGTGTATTAATTTTTGTTCCCTGATGGTCCAGTTATCCAGTGCTCTATTCAATAAATATGTCCAGGGGTTAAGCTCGGGTGCCCTGTGTAGTATCTGTTGAAGTAGGTCAAATATTTTCGACCAGTACTCTTGTACCCTTGGGCATTCCCACCACATGTGGAGATACGTGCCTCTGAGGCCGCATCCTCTCCAGCATTCGTCGGTCGGTGTTTGGTGCATATGAAAAAGTTTCACCGGGGTGGTATACCACCGAAACATAGTTTTATAGGATTGTTCCTGGAGGGAAACACATATGGACACTGCAGTGTTTGCTTCCCATATTTCCCTCCACTCTACGCCCTCCAGGACCTCTCCCAGTTCCCTCTCCCATGTCTCCGTGTATGTTAATGTACCCCATTCCTCTGTTTCTGCACAAACGTGTGTGTACAGTGTCGTGATGAGGCCTGATGGTGTGGATTCTTTTAAGCACATTTTCTCATAGAATGTTAGTGTGGCTGTTCCTGCTCTCTGTATGTGGGGGCTACGTACAAAATCTTTGATTTGCATGTATCGAAAAAAGTCCCTGGGGGTGAGATGTGTTTCTTGCTTTAATTGTTCGAACGTAACAATGTTTTTGACATCAAACATGTGGCATATTCTCTGCAATCCCACCTTTTCCAGGTTCGCGAACTCCCTGGCTGCCATTCCCGGGGGAAAGGCTCTGTTTCGTAGAAGTGGAGTAAGTGGGGAAGGGGATGTCGCCAGTTTATATTTGGACGCAGACGCGTCCCATAATCTCAAGGAGTTATGTATGGCTGGACAAGAGGTTCTCAGTGTTGGCCTGTCTCCTCTGGATACCCACATATGATATTGTGGTAGATCTGGGCCGGTGAGAAGGGACTCCAGGTCTACCCATCTCCTCACCGTCGGTGGTGTGTGCCACATGGCTACCTGCGCTAATTGCGCTGCTACATAATAAAAGTAAAAGTGGGGGAGTCCCAACCCTCCTCTCTGTTTGTGTCTATATAATATGTTTTGGGATATCCTGTGCCGCCTATTCTGCCATATAAAGTCCCCGGCTGCCTTTTGCAACGGTGCTAGATCCGATTTTAGTAGTTTAACTGGGAGCGCCTGAAAGAGGAATAGAATACGGGGTAGCACATTCATCTTTACTGCGTGAATACGCCCTATCCAAGAGATAGGTTTATCTAGCCACTTATCCATATCGTGAATGAGGGTTCGTAGCATCGGGGTGTAGTTTAGGTGGTATAGTTTGGCCGGGTCTTTTGGAAGTTGAATCCCCAAGTATTTTATGTGATCTGTAGCTATTGGGATGTTATATGTGTCCCCCAACTCTGCCGTGTCCGCCGCGGACATGCCCATTGTTAGGGCACTTGATTTTTCTAGGTTAGCCCTGTAACCGGAGAATTCACTGAATCGTGTTAATACTTCTTGCAGAGCCTCCATGGAGTCTTTCGGTTCTGTAATCGTTAACAGGACGTCATCTGCATAGGCGGACACTAAGAACTCTTGTCCTCCTATTGTTACGCCGTGTATCCGTTGGTGTTGGCGTAGGGCTTGCAAGAGCGGTTCTAGGGTCAGTTCAAACAATAGTGGCGATAGGGGGCATCCCTGTCGGGTCCCGTTGCTCAGTTTAAAAGGTGTGGACCTTGCTCCCGTAATTTTAACTTGTGCATTTACTTGATTATACATTGCTTTAATTGTGGCCACATATTTCTCCGGGAATCCCTGGTGTTCGAGGAGGTGGAATAGATAGGGCCATTTCGACCCTGTCGAAAGCCTTTTCGGCGTCTATTGCTATGATTGCCGTGGGAGTGCCCACGGTTCGCTGGTGCCATATGAGGTCTATGTTCCGTCTGGTATTTTCAAACAGTTGTCACTCTGGTATAAAGCCCACCTGGTCCGGGTGTATCATTGCTTTCAAGTGCGGGTTAAGGCGGTCTGCCAGGACTTTCGCTAAAATTTTTATGTCATGGTTAATCAGTGAGATGGGCCTGTAGTTCTCTGGTAATAGGGGGTCCCTGCCTGGTTTCGGAAGGAGTATGATGTTGGCCAATGACATCCCACTCTCTGGGTTGCCTCCATCCATAAAATTATTGAAGAGTCTTTCGAGGCGAGGTGTAAGTTCTTCCCTAAACGTTTTGTAATAGGCCCCGTCGAATCCGTCTGGTCCTGGAGCTTTGTTGCCTTTCAGTTGTGTTATTGCTTTATCTATTTCTTCCTCAGTAATTGTTCCGTTCAGTGTCTCTGCTGCTGCCGTCGGTAGCTTTGGGATGTCTAGGCCTTGCAGGAACGTTGTCATGTTCTCCCTCGCCGCTGCTTGCGCCGTGGGGTCTCTCGTGGTATGATTATAGAGTCTCTTGTAATAGTCTGTGAATATCTGTGCTATTTCCGTCGGAGTGTTCTTTATGGTTCCATCCCTGTGTTTGATTGTGGTGATATGAGTTCTACTCTGTCGTGGGCGTAGGGTCCTTGCTAGCAGGGTGTCCATCTTGTTTGATTTTTCGTAAAACGTCCTTCTGGACCAGGTGATGGCTTTGGCTGCGTCGTCCAGAAGCAATTCCGTTATTGATCTTCTGGTGTCTTCCAGGCGCTCTAGGATCTGTTGGGTTGGGGTAGTCTTGTGTTGTTGTTCTTGTTTTCTCAACAAGGCGAGCAATTGTGTCAGTCTCTGCGTTTTCTGTTTCTTCTTTCTTGTGGCTAGTTTTATGCATGTGCCCCTGATCACTGCCTTGTGAGCTGCCCAGACAGTGCTTGGGGACACGTCTTCAGTGTCGTTCGTTTCGAAGTATTCTTGTATGTCTTTTCGGATTACCTCCTGTGATTCTGGGTCCCTCAGCAAATGTGGGCTAAGTCTCCAATTCCACGACGTTGTTGTGCATAGAGCACCCAGTGTTATAGCAATATCTGCGTGGTCTGACCACGTTATGGAATGAAATACACTTTTTGACTGTGTTGGAATTATACTATATTCCAACCCAGTCAAGAGATATACAGAGACAACGTAGGGACAGCTTTGTCTCAGTATATCTCCTGAGATTATTGTGAAACTCCAACACAGTCAAAATGAGTATTTTATATTGATTCTATCTTTGTGAAATAATCATTATTCAGGGGTGGTTGACAGTTCAGCTGTAGAATTAGCTAAACTAGAATTTAATAGAAAGAATAGAAAAAGTACCTTTTCAACAGCATTCAAAACCTGAGAAGTTCCAGGATCCAATGTGGATTCCGAGTGCATTGTACCTAAAATTGGAAATAGATTTTTTTAAAAATAAGTATAAAGTATTACACAGAAATTACAACCCAGTTAAGAGAAGTACAGTAGGGACCCCAGCCAGTAAGAGACAAAGTAGGGACCCCATCCATCATCCCACCAGCAGCGATTCAACATCAGTGGTCTTTGCAAATTTGATGAAGTACACAGACGGTAACAGTGCTGATTTAATACATGTCATTAGTAGTAGTATTATGGAAGGTGTTAGAGTACCTGTTCCTTTATCTCTTCAATCCACGTGATCAATGTTGGAAGCCATAAGAAATCCAATTGAAAGAACATATAACGTGAAAAAAAATACACAAATTAAACACAGTGCATTATGTGGCTTCCACAAGATGCCCTCAGACATATATACACACAGAAATCTCATGAGAGATGCAGAGATCCATACACTGACACACACACACACACTGACAGACATGCAGAGATCCATACACTGACACACACACGAACTGACAGACATGCAGAGATCCATACACTGACACACACACACGCACACACACTGACAGAAATGCAGAGATCCATACACTGTCACACACATACTGACAGACATGCAGAGATGCATACACTGACACCAAGGCACACGTCAAAATACACTGGTAAAATCACTTACTGTAAGTTGAAGTAGAAACGTGATTGTCCTCTGAATGTGTGCCACCGCAGTACCTCTTGCAGAAATCAGTCTGTGGCGGAGCTCCTGTACTCTGACTGAGTACCTCCACCCAACTCGCTTCCTGGAGCGGTTCAACCCTAGTCACTGAGGCTTGACTGGGGTCTCTCTGGAGCTTTTCCACCTGACTAGGTTGCAGGTCTCCTACCAGGCAGGTATCTTCCCTTTTGCCTAATCCACTGCAGCCCTTCTTCCAGGCAGATGTCGTCCCCTCTGCATATTCCTCTGTAGCCCTTCTTCCAGGCAGGTACCATCCCCTCTGCCTATTCCTCTGCAGCTTTCCTTTCAGGCAGCAATGTGATATTGGCTATTACTCCAACTATGTTAGTACTTCTGCTCTTAGCTAATACTCCAGTTCGGGTAATACTTAGGCTCTTTGCTAGTACTCCAGTTCAGCTCTTACTTTGGCTCTTGGCTACTACTCCTGCTCAGCTAGTACTCATGCTCTGTAGTAGTATTCCGGCTCGGCTAGTACTTCAGCTCTCGGGTAGTACCTGTCAGGGGTCCGCGGGCGGCTATGAGGGGAGGCTGCACGCAACTTGCAGCACTCACCCTCAGTCCATCGCCGCCCGTGGTCTCTCCTCCTCCTACCTGTTGGCAAGCGGCGTCTCCTCTCCGCCGCTCACGGCTCGCATCCTCCACTCCTCCCAGCGGCAGCATGTATAACACTGCACACTGGAAGGTCGTTAATTTATGCAAACGCCGGGGTCACGTGAGTGACCCGGCGTTAAAGCAACAGTATCACAATCACAGTGGGAGGCGTAGATATCTCCCACGTGTGATTGTTAATTCTGATTGGTAGTTATCCAATCAGAATTAAACCTAGGGTATTTATACTTACCTTTCCTGTCTCTCAGTGCCCTGTTGTGGTCTTGTGATACCTGTAGTGCAGTCTTCTCGTGTTGTTCTCTGGTTACCGATTGTTTTGCTCGTTATTCCGATTATCCTGTCTTCTCCTCTCTTTTGACCTTGGCTTGTTTCTCATTCTCCTGTTTTCTGGCTCCCTTTACTTGGCTTGTCTCCTGACCATTCTTGTGTGCTTAGCCCGGCCACTTTAAGGACCGGTATAGCACCCTTCCTCTCTGTGACCTGTTAGCGTGTTTGGTTCCCGGAATCGTGACATTACAACAGGGCCATAATGGAACCTGCTGACATTCCACAGCTCCTAGTTAATCAGGAGGCTAGAATGGATGGTTTAGACCATCGTATGGATCAGTTTGCCCAGGCTTTACAAACCATACTGGCTCGTACTGCCCACTTGCAACCTGCCGTTCAAGAAGCTGTTGCTGCTGGGCCAGAACCCAGTCCTGATCCAGTACCCGCTCCTGCTCACGTGGTTCACATGACGCCACCTCAGCGCTATAGCGGTGATCCAGCATTGTGCCGTGGTTTCCTCAACCAAATTGATGAATTGATGAATCTGCGTTCCTACCCCACTGACAGAACCAGAATTGCTTTTCTGATCAACCATTTGTCCGGGAGAGCTCTAGCATGGGCCAACCGCATGTGGGAGAATACGTCCCCAATGTCCTTTGCAGACTTTCTAACAGCATTTAAATGTACATTTGATCAGCCCGGCCGGGTTGCTTCTGCTGGCAAAGATCTGCTTAGGATCCGACAGGGCAATAGATCAGTAGCGGATTATACCATTGAATTCCGCACTCTGGCAGCTGAAGTGCTTTGGAATAACGATGCCCTCGTAACAGCTTTTCAGGAGGGTTTGGCCGCTTACATATTAGACAAAATAGCATCCAGAATTGCCTGTTCTTCTGGATGATGATATAGATTATATCATTTTAATTGACAACCGTATAAGAGAGAGGTGTAGTCAAAGAAGGATGAATACACAGGGGTTACCTGCTTTACCCAGTACTGCACTATTAGCATTACCTCCCCCTAATCAACCACCTCCCGAACCCATGCAATTAGGTGCTGTAGGCTTATCTAAAGCTGAAAGAACGTACCGCAGAAGGGAGGGCTTGTGCCTTTATTGTGGAAAGAGGGGGCATCTCCGAAGAAACTGTCCTAGTTTGCAGGGAAACTTCAGCACCTAAGGCCTAGAGAGGGGTCGGCCTCGGGTGTTATGGTTTTTTCCCCTCATGTGTCCATCTCCAGACCATTCATTACGGTTACTCTTTTGGTCAATCAAACCACTGTAACAACTAAAGCCTTGATCGATTCAGGTGCTGCAGACAACTTTATCGATGAGAACTTTGCTAAAACCGCAGCCTTGAATTTGATCCAAAAGGTCAAAAGAGAAACCTTTGGTGACCCATGAGACCCAAGAAATGGTTATGGCCATGGGTGCCTTACACAAAGAAATTATAACCTTCCAAATAATTGACTCCCCTACAGCTTCCATCATACTGGGCTTCCCCTGGTTAGTTAAGCATAACCCGGTACTTGATTGGGGTTGTTTAGATATACTCTCCTGGGGGGAATCCTGTCAACAAGACTGTATGGCCCATTTACGTCCCGTTTGTTTACTTAATGTGCCTACAGCTAAACCACTTTCTGTTTGTGTCCCTCCTGTGTATGCAGACCTCGCATTGGTCTTTGAAAAAAGGGAAGCTGATAAACTACCCCCACACCGGGATTATGATTGTACCATAAACCTGTTACCTGGAACGATGCCTCCTAGGGGCAAGGTCTACCCGCTTTCTGAGAAAGAAAACCAGGTCATGGAGGAGTACATACAGGAATCCTTACGTAAAGGTTTTATCAGAAGGTCCTCCTCTCCGGCTGGTGCTGGTTTCTTTTTTGTTGCCAAGAAAGAGGGCGATTTAAGGCCATGTATAGACTATAGGGGCCTGAATAATATAACAGTTAAAAATGCGTATCCTATCCCTCTCATTACTGAGTTGTTTGACCATGTCAAAGGTTCTAGATATTTTACCAAACTAGACCTCAGGGGGTCTTATAACTTGGTTCGTATAAAAGAAAATGATGAATGGAAGACAGCGTTCAATACACGCAGTGGGCATTACGAGTATCTAGTTATGCCTTTTGGACTGTGTAATGCTCCTGCTGTCTTTCAGGACCTCATAAATGATGTCCTTAGAGATTTACTACACGTCTGTGCCGTGGTCTATCTCGATGATATAGTTGTATTTTCTCCTGATTTGGAGTCTCATCATGCCCATGTGAGGAAGGTACTTAAGAGATTGCTACAAAACGGTCTTTATTGTAAATTGGAGAAATGTTTATTTGATCAAAAATCAGTACAATTCCTAGGGTACATCATTTCTGAACAGGGGTTCAGCATGGATCCTTCAAAATTAGAAGCCATGTTGTCTTGGCCTCTTCCTCAAGGCCTTAAGGCAATATAGGCTTTGCCAATTATTATCGCAGGTTTATTAAAAACTTTTCATCAGTCATTTCTCCTATCACTAAACTGACTAAAAAGGGTTTGCACCCCAGGGTTTGGACTCCTGAAGCCATTAAAGCCTTTGAGACTCTCAAAAAGGCATTTTCCACTGCCCCTGTCCTACACCATCCCAATCCTTCCCTTCCCTTTGTAATGGAAGTAGACGCTTCAGAATCAGGTGTAGGAGCTGTATTATCACAACCTATCCTATAACGAACCCCTCCATCCTTGTTGTTACTTTTCTAAAAAACTATCTGATTCGGAAAAGAATTACGACGTCGGCAACAGGGAACTATTAGCTATTGTGATGGCTTTTAAAGAGAGGAGGTACTTATTAGAGGGAGCCAGACACAAAATCCTGGTTATAACTGATCATAAGAATCTCTCCTATATAGCTGATGCTAAAAGGTTGTCCTCTCGTCAAGCCAGATGGTCCTTATTTCTTTCACGCTTTCAGTTCATTATCACGTATAGGCCTGGGTACCGTAATGTCAAGGCTGATGCTATCTCCCGACAATACGAACCTTTGGAGTCTGTTGCCCCCGCTCCTGAACCCATTGTACCCACGTCTAAGATAATAGCCGCTACCCGTTTGGTTATTTCGTCCCTTTTCCTTGATGGTATCAAGGCATACCAAACCCAAGCACCCTCTGAGACACCTTTTGATAGGTTATACGTGAAAGAAAAAGATAGAAAGAAATTGTTAGCTCTATTTCACACCGCCAAAACGGCTGGTCACCCAGGGGTTACCAAAACATACAAGGGTCTCCTTCAACAGTTTTGGTGGCCTTCACTTAAGCAAGACGTAGTGGATTATGTGCAGGCTTGTCGTGTGTGTGCACAGTGTAAGTCCCCTACTGTTAAACCCCCGGGACTCCTAATGCCTCTATCCGTACCCAGGAAACCATGGACCCACTTATCCATGGACTTTATTGGGGATCTTCCTTCATCCGATGGAATGACAGCGATTTTGACTGTGACTGATAGGTTCTCTAAGATGGCACACTTTATTCCACTTAAAAAACTATCTTCTGCGGTTCAGTTGGCTCAGGTATTTGCCAAAGAGGTTTTCCGCTTGCATGGTATACCACAGGATATCGTATCCGACAGGGGTCCTCAATTTGTCTCTCGGTTTTGGAGGGGCTTTTGTGCTGAGATGGGGATTTCCTTGTCATTTACTTCCTCCTATCATCCACAATCTAATGGAGCTGCCGAACGGGCGAATCAATCTGTGGAGTTATATCTACGCTGCTTCACGAACGCACACCAGGACAACTGGTCTCACCTCCTTCCCTGGGCTGAATTCGCCAGGAACACTGTGGCTCATTCGTCCACTGGCTTAAGTCCTTTTTTGGTCGCTTATGGGTTCCAACCCTCTGTCCTTACCGGCGTATTCTCCGACAAGGGAATACCCGCTTTGGACGAGCACCTCGCCTCCTTACGGAAGATGTGGGATCAGGTCCATGCTACTCTTTCTCGTGTGGCTGTTACTCAGAAGAGATTTGCTGATCGTCGTAGAAGTGCTGCTCCTTCTTATGTCCCGGGTGATAGGGTTTTCTTGTCCTCTAAGAATCTCCGCCTCAGGGTCCCCTCGATGAAATTCGCGCCCAGGTTCCTTGGCCCCTACAAGGTGTTGCGTAGGGTCAATCCTGTGTCCTACTCCCTGGCCTTGCCTCCTTCCATCCGTATACCTAACACTTTTCACACCTCCCTTTTGAAGCCCCTGCTCTGTAATCGATTCTCTGCTCCTCTCAGTCGTCCGGATTCCCTCCGCGCTGTCTCTAGTGACGTGTACGAAGTGGCTGCTCTGCTTGATTCTCGTTTTTCTCGGGGTCGCTTGCAGTATCTGGTTGATTGGAAGGGTTACGGCCCTGAGCAGCGGTCCTGGGTTTCATGCGCGGTTTCCTTTGAAGCCTTCGGCTTCCCGCCCGTTGGGCGGTCCTCGGGGGGGTTATGTCAGGGGTCCACGGGCGGCTATGAGGGGAGGCTATAAGGGGAGGCTGCACGTCTCCTCTCCGCCGCTCGCCGCTCGCATCCTCCACGCCTCCCAGCGGCAGCATGTATAACGCTGCACGCTGGAAGGTCGTTAATTTATGCAAACGCCGGGGTCACGTGAGTGACCCGGCGTTAAAGCAACAGTACCACAATCACATTGGGAGGCGTAGATATCTCCCACGTGTGATTGTTAATTCTGATTGGCAGTTATCCAATCAGAATTAAACCTAGCGTATTTATACTTACCTTTCCTGTCTCTCAGTGCCCTATTGTGGTCTTGTGATACCTGTAGTGCAGTCTTCTCGTGTTGTTCTCTGGTTACCGATTGTTTTGCTCGTTATTCCGATTATCCTATCTTCTCCTCTCCTTTGACCTTGGCTTGTTTCTCGTTCTCCTGTTTTCTGGCTCCTTTTACTTGGCTTGTCTCCTGACCATTCTTGTGTGCTTAGCCCGGCCACTCTAAGGACCGGTATAGCACCCTTCCTCTCTGTGACCTGTTAGCGTGTTTGGTTCCCGGAATCGTGAAAGTACCCGGCTCTTGGCTAGTTCTTTGGTAGTTCTCCAGCTCGGCTGGTACTTCAGCTTTAGGCTGGTACTTCAGCTCTTGGCTAATACTCCAGCTCGGCTAGTACTCCATCTCCTGGATAGTACTCCAGCTCGGCTGGTACTTCAGCTCTTGGCTAGTACTTTTTCTATTGGATAGTACTCCTGCTAGGCTAGTATTCCAGCTCTTGGATGGTACTCCACCTCTTGCGAGCTACTCCTCCTCTTAGCAAGTACTCAAGCTCGGTTGGTACTCCAGCTCGGCTAGTATTTTAGCTCTTGACTATTACTCCAGCTCTTAGGCAGTCATTCAGCTCTTAGCTAGTACTCCTGCTCACCTAGTACTCATGCTCTTGGCTAGTACTTCAGCTCGGCTAGTATTTCGCTTCTTGGCTAGTACTCCAGCTCGGCTAGTACTTCAGCTCTTGGCTACTGCTCATGCTTAGCTAGTACTCCGGCGCTTGGCTAGTACTCCAGCTTGGCTAGTACTTCGACTCTTGGCTTGTACTTTTGCTCTTGGCTAGAACGTTGGCTCTTGGTTAGTACTCCAGCTCGGCTAGTACTTTTGCTCTTGGTTAATAGTTTAGTTCTTGACTAGTACTTTAGCTTGGCTAGTACCTCGGCTCACGGCTAGTACTTTGGCTCATGGGTAGTACTTTTCTTCTTGGCTAGTACTCTGGCCCTTGGCTAGTACTTTGGCTCATGGCTTGTACTTTAATTCTTGGCTAGTACTTTGGCTCTTGGCTAGTACTCCAGCTCGGCTAGTACTTCGGCACTTGGCTTGTACTTTTATTCTTGGCTAGTACTTTGGCTCTTGGCTAGTACTCCAGCTCGGCTAGTACTTCGGCTCTTGGCTTGTACTTTTGCTCTTGGTTAGTACTTTGGTTCTTGACTAATACCTTAGCTTGGCTTTTTCTCCAATTTGAGTAGTATTTTCTTCGGGTAGTAATTTTGCTCTTGGCTAGTACTTTGGCTCTTAGCTAGTACTCCAACTCGGCTAGTACCTTGGTTCTTGGCTTGTACTTTTGCTCTTGGCTAGTACGTTGGCTCTTGGTTAGTACTCCAGCTCGGCTAGTACTTTTGCTCTTGGCTTGTACTTTTGCTCTTGGCTAGTAGTTTAGCTCTTGGCTAGTACCTCGGCTCACGGCTAGTACTTCGGCTCTTTGGTAGTACTTTTGTTCTTGGCCAGTACTCTGGCCCTTGGCTAGTACTTTGGCTCTTGGCTTGTACTTTAGGCTAATGGGTAGTACTTTTGCTTGGCTAGTAATTTTGCTCTTGGCTAGCACTTTGGCTGTTGGCTAGTACTCTGGTTCTTGGCTAGTACTCCAATCTGAGTAGTACTTTTGCTCTTGGCTAGCACTTTGACTCTTGGCTAGTACTCCAGTTCATCTAGTATTTGGTTCTTGGCTAGTACTTTTGCTCCTGGCTAGCACTTTGACTGTTGGCTAGTACTCTGGTTCTTGGCTAGTACTCCAATTTGAGTAGTACGTTTGCTCTTGGCTAGTACTTTGGCTCTTGGCTAGTACTCCAGCTCATCTAGTACTTCGGTTCTTGGCTTGTACTTTTGCACTTGGCTAGTACTTTGGTTCTTGACTAGTACCTTAGCTTGGCTAGTACACAATTTGAGTAGTACTTTTGCACTTGGCTAGTACTATTGGTCTTGGCTAGTACTCCAGCTCGGCTAGTACTTTTGCTCTTAGCTTGAACTTTTGCTCTTGGCTTTTACGTTGGCTCTTGGCTAGTACTCCAGCTCTGCTAGTACTTCAGGCTCATGGGTAGTACTTTTGCTTGGCTAGTACTTTTGCTCTTGGCTAGCACTTTGGCTGTTGGCTAGTACTCTGGTTCTTAGCTAGTACTCCAATTTGAGTAGTCCTGTGGCTCTTGGCTAGTACTCCAGCTCATCTAGTACTTCGGCTCTTGGCTTCTATTTTTGCACTTGACTAATTCTTTGTCTTGGCTCGTACTCCAGGTCGGCTAGTACTTCGGCTCTTGGCTTGTACTTTTTCTCTTGGCTAGTACTTTGGTTCTTGACTAGTACCTTAGCTTGGCTAGTACCTCGGCTCATGGGTAGTACTCTTGCTCTTGGCTAGTACTTTGGCTCATGGCTTGTACTTTGGCTCATGGCTTGTACTTTGGCTGTTGGCTAGGACTCTGGCCCATGGCTAGTACTCAGGCTCATGGGTAGTACTTTTGCTTGGCTAGGACTTTGGCTGTTGGCTAGTACTCTGGTTCTTGGCTTGTACTCCAATTTGAGTAGTACTTTTGCTCTTGGCTAGTAGTTTGGCTCTTGGCTAGTACTCCAGCTCATCTAGTACTTTGGCTCTTGGCTTGTACTTTTGCACTTGGCTATTACTTTTGCTCTTGGCTAGTACTCCAGCTTGGCAAGTACTTTGGCTCTTGGCTTGTACTTTTGCTCTTGGCTTGTACTTTTGCTCTTGGCTAGTACTTTGGTTCTTGACTAGTACCTTAGCTTGGCTAGTACTCCAATTTGAGTAGTACTTTCTTTGGTTAGTACTTTTGATCTCGGCTAGCACTTTATCTCTTGGCTAGTACTCCAACTCTGCTAGTACTTCAGTTCTTGGCATGTACTTTTGCTCTTGGCTCATACTTTGGTGCTTGACTAGTACCTTAGCTTGGCTAGTACCTCGGCTCACGGCTAGTACTTCAGCTCATGGGTAGTACTCTTGCTCTTGGCTAGTACTTTGGCTCATGGCTTGTACTTTGGCTCATGGCTTGTACTTTGGCTGTTGGCTAGGACTCTGGCCCATGGCTAGTACTCAGGGGCTTGGCTTGTACTTCAGGCTCATGGGTAGCACTTTTGCTTGGCTAGTACTTTTGCTCTTGGCTAGCACTTTGGCTGTTGGATAGTGCTCTGGTTCTTGGCTAGTACTCCAATTTGAGTAGTACTTTTGCACTTGGCTAGTACTTTGGTGCTTGGCTAGTACTCCAGCTCATCTAGTACTTTGGCTCTTGGCTTGTACTTTTGCACTTGGCTAGTACTTTTGCTCTTGGCTAGTACTCCAGCTCGGCTAATACTTTGGCTCCTGGCTTGAACTTTTGCTCTTGGCTTGCACTTTTGCTGTTGGCTAGTACTTTGGTTCTTGACTAGCACCTTAGCTTGGCTAGCACTCCAATTTGAGTAGTACTTTCTTTGGTTAGTACTTTTGATCTCGGCTAGCACTTTGGCTCTTGGCTAGTACTCCAGCTCGGCTAGTACTTTGTTTCTTGGCTTGTACTTTTGCTCTTGGCTAGTACTTTTGCTCTTTGCTAGTAGTTTAGTTATTGACTAGTACTTCGGCTCATTGGTAGTACTTTTGTTCTTGGCTAGTACTCTGGCCCTTGGCTAGTACTTTGGCTCATGGCTTGTACTTTTACTTTTGGCTAGTACTTTGGTTCTTGGCTAGTACTATGGCCCTTGGCTAGCACTCAGGCTCTCGGCATGTACTTCAGGCTCATGGGTAGTACTTTTGCTCTTGGCCAGTACTTTGACGCTTCGCAAGTACTCCAGCTCGGCTAGTACTTCGGCTCTTGGCATGTACGTTTGCTCTTGGCTCGTACTTTGGTTCTTGACTAGTACCTTAGCTTGGCTAGTACCTCGGCTCACGGCTAGTACTTCAGCTCATGGGTAGTACTCTTGCTCTTGGCTAGTACTTTGGCTCATGGCTTGTACTTTGGCTCATGGCTTGTACTTTGGCTGTTGGCTAGGACTCTGGCCCATGGCTAGTACTCAGGGGCTTGGCTTGTACTTCAGGCTCATGAGTAGCACTTTTGCTTGGCTAGTACTTTTGCTGTTGGATAGTGCTCTGGTTCTTGGCTAGTACTCCAATTTGAGTAGTACTTTTGCTCTTGGCTAGTACTTTGGTGCTTGGCTAGTACTCCAGCTCAACTAGTACTTTGGCTCTTGGCTTGAACTTTTGCTCTTGGCTAGTACTTTGGTTCTTGACTAGCACCTTAGCTTGGCTAGCTCTCCAATTTGAGTAGTACTTTCTTTGGTTAGTACTTTTGATCTCGGCTAGCTCTTTGGCTCTTGGCTAGTACTCCAGCTCGGCCTACTTTGTTTCTTGGCTTGTACTTTTGCTCTTGGCTAGTACGTTGGCTCTTGATTAGTACTCCAGCTCGGCTAGTACTTTTGCTCTTGGCTAGTAGTTTAGTTATTGCCTAGTACTTCGGCTTATTGGTAGTACTTTTGTTCTTGGCTAGTACTCTGGCCCTTGGCTAGTACTTTGGCTCATGGCTTGTACTTTTGCTTTTGGCTAGTACTTTGGTTCTTGGCTAGTACTATGGCCCTTGGCTAGCACTCAGGCTCTTGGCATGTACTTCAGGCTCATGGGTAGTACTTTTGCTCTTGGCCAGTACTTTGACGCTTCGCAAGTACTCCAGCTCGGCTAGTACTTCGGCTCTTGGCATGTACGTTTGCTCTTGGCTCGTACTTTGGTTCTTGACTAGTACCTTAGCTTGGTTAGTACCTTGGCTCACGGCTAGTACTTCGGCTCATGGGTAGTACTCTTGCTCTTGGCTAGTGCTCCAGCTCGGCTAGTAATTCAGCTCTTGGCTTGTACTTTTGCTCTTGGCTTTTACGTTGGCTCTTGGCTAGCACTCCAGCTCGGCTAGTACTTTGGCTCTTGGCTTGAACTCCAGCCCTTTGCTAGTACTCTGGCTCTTGGCTTGTACTTCAGGCTCATGGGTAGTACTTTTGCTCTTGGCTTGTACTTTTGCTCTTGGCTCGTACTTTGGTCCTTGACTAGTACCTTAGTTTGGCTAGTACCTCGTCTCACGGCTAGTACTTCGGCTCATGGGTAGTACTTTTGCTCTTGGCTAGTACTCTGGCCCTTGGCTAGTACTTTGGCTCATGGCTTGTACTTTTGCTTTTGGCTAGTAGTCTGGCTCTTTGCTATTACTCTGGCTCTTGGCTTGTTCTTCAGCTCATGTAGTACTTTGGCTCTTGGCTTGTACTTTTGCACTTGGCTAGTACTTTTGCTCTTGGCTAGTACTCCAGCTCGGCTAGTACTTTGGCTCTTGGCTTGTACTTTTGCACTTGGCTATTACTTTTGCTCTTGGCTAGTACTTTGGTTCTTGACTAGTACCTTAGCTTGGCTAGTACTCCGATTTGAGTAGTACTTTCTTTGGTTAGTACTTTTGATCTCGGCTAGCACTTTGGCTCTTGGCTAGTACTCCAACTCGGCTAGTACTTCAGTTCTTGGCATGTACTTTTGCTCTTGGCTCATACTTTGGTGCTTGACTAGTACCTTAGCTTGGCTAGTACCTCGGCTCACGGCTAGTACTTCGGCTCATGGGTAGTACTCTTGCTCTTGGCTAGTACTTTGGCTCATGGCTTGTACTTTGGCTCATGGCTTGTACTTTGGCTGTTGGCTAGGACTCTGGCCCATGGCTAGTACTCAGGGGCTTGGCTTGTACTTCAGGCTCATGGGTAGCACTTTTGCTTGGCTAGTACTTTTGCTCTTGGCTAGCACTTTGGCTGTTGGATAGTGCTCTGGTTCTTGGCTAGTAC
Source organism: Pelobates fuscus (assembly GCF_036172605.1). Lineage (NCBI taxonomy): Eukaryota > Metazoa > Chordata > Amphibia > Anura > Pelobatidae > Pelobates > Pelobates fuscus. The sequence goes on along the minus strand of NC_086329.1, from coordinate 72,081,638 downwards.
TCCAATTTGAGTAGTACTTTTGCTCTTGGCTAGTACTTTGGTGCGTGGCTAGTACTCCAGCTCATCTAGTACTTTGGCTCTTGGCTTGTACTTTTGCACTTGGCTAGTACTTTTGCTCTTGGCTAGTACTCCAGCTCGGCTAATACTTTGGCTCCTGGCTTGAACTTTTGCTCTTGGCTTGCACTTTTGCTGTTGGCTAGTACTTTGGTTCTTGACTAGCACCTTAGCTTGGCTAGCACTCCAATTTGAGTAGTACTTTCTTTGGTTAGTACTTTTGATGTCGGCTAGCACTTTGGCTCTTGGCTAGTACTCCAGCTCGGCTAGTACTTTGTTTCTTGGCTTGTACTTTTGCTCTTGGCTAGTACGTTGGCTCTTGATTAGTACTCCAGCTTGGCTAGTACTTTTGCTCTTTGCTAGTAGTTTAGTTATTGACTAGTACTTCGGCTCATTGGTAGTACTTTTGTTCTTGGCTAGTACTCTGGCCCTTGGCTAGTACTTTGGCTCATGGCTTGTACTTTTACTTTTGGCTAGTACTTTGGTTCTTGGCTAGTACTATGGCCCTTGGCTAGCACTCAGGCTCTTGGCATGTACTTCAGGCTCATGGGTAGTACTTTTGCTCTTGGCCAGTACTTTGACGCTTCGCAAGTACTCCAGCTCGGCTAGTACTTCGGCTCTTGGCATGTACGTTTGCTCTTGGCTCGTACTTTGGTGCTTGACTAGTACCTTAGCTTGGCTAGTACCTCGGCTCACGGCTAGTACTTCGGCTCATGGGTAGTACTCTTGCTCTTGGCTAGTACTTTGGCTCATGGCTTGTACTTTGGCTCATGGCTTGTACTTTGGCTGTTGGCTAGGACTCTGGCCCATGGCTAGTACTCAGGGGCTTGGCTTGTACTTCAGGCTCATGGGTAGCACTTTTGCTTGGCTAGTACTTTTGCTCTTGGCTAGCACTTTGGCTGTTGGATAGTGCTCTGGTTCTTGGCTAGTACTCCAATTTCAGTAGTACTTTTGCTCTTGGCTAGTACTTTGGTGCTTGGCTAGTACTCCAGCTCATCTAGTACTTTGGCTCTTGGCTTGTACTTTTGCACTTGGCTAGTACTTTTGCTCTTGGCTAGTACTCCAGCTCGGCTAATACTTTGGCTCCTGGCTTGAACTTTTGCTCTTGGCTTGCACTTTTGCTGTTGGCTAGTACTTTGGTTCTTGACTAGCACCTTAGCTTGGCTAGCACTCCAATTTGAGTAGTACTTTCTTTGGTTAGTACTTTTGATCTCGGCTAGCACTTTGGCTCTTGGCTAGTACTCCAGCTCGGCTAGTACTTTGTTTCTTGGCTTGTACTTTTGCTCTTGTCTAGTACGTTGGCTCTTGATTAGTACTCCAGCTTGGCTAGTACTTTTGCTCTTTGCTAGTAGTTTAGTTATTGACTAGTACTTCGGCTCATTGGTAGTACTTTTGTTCTTGGCTAGTACTCTGGCCCTTGGCTAGTACTTTGGCTCATGGCTTGTACTTTTACTTTTGGCTAGTACTTTGGTTCTTGGCTAGTACTATGGCCCTTGGCTAGCACTCAGGCTCTTGGCATGTACTTCAGGCTCATGGGTAGTACTTTTGCTCTTGGCCAGTACTTTGACGCTTCGCAAGTACTCCAGCTCGGCTAGTACTTCGGCTCTTGGCATGTACGTTTGCTCTTGGCTTGTACTTTGGTTCTTGACTAGTACCTTAGCTTGGCTAGTACCTCGGCTCACGGCTAGTACTTCAGCTCATGGGTAGTACTCTTGCTCTTGGCTAGTACTTTGGCTCATGGCTTGTACTTTGGCTCATGGCTTTTACTTTGGCTCATGGCTTGTACTTTGGCTATTGGCTAGGACTCTGGCCCATGGCTAGTACTCAGGGGCTTGGCTTGTACTTCAGGCTCATGGGTAGCACTTTTGCTTGGCTAGTACTTTTGCTCTTGGCTAGCACTTTGGCTGTTGGATAGTGCTCTGGTTCTTGGCTAGTACTCCAATTTGAGTAGTACTTTTGCTCTTGGCTAGTACTTTGGTGCTTGGCTAGTACTCCAGCTCAACTAGTACTTTGGCTCTTGGCTTGTACTTTTGCACTTGGCTAGTACTTTTGCTCTTGGCTAGTACTCCAGCTCGGCTAATACTTTGGCTCTTGGCTTGAACTTTTGCTCTTGGCTAGTACTTTGGTTCTTGACTAGCACCTTAGCTTGGCTAGCACTTCAATTTGAGTAGTACTTTCTTTGGTTAGTACTTTTGATCTCGGCTAGCACTTTGGCTCTTGGCTAGTACTCCAGCTTGGCCTACTTTGTTTCTTGGCTTGTACTTTTGCTCTTGGCTAGTACGTTGGCTCTTGATTAGTACTCCAGCTCGGCTAGTACTTTTGCTCTTTGCTAGTAGTTTAGTTATTGACTAGTACTTCGGCTCATTGGTAGTACTTTTGTTCTTGGCTAGTACTCTGGCCCTTGGCTAGTACTTTGGCTCATGGCTTGTACTTTTGCTTTTGGCTAGTACTTTGGTTCTTGGCTAGTACTATGGCCCTTGGCTAGCACTCAGGCTCTTGGCATGTACTTCAGGCTCATGGGTAGTACTTTTGCTCTTGGCCAGTACTTTGACGCTTCGCAAGTACTCCAGCTCGGCTAGTACTTCGGCTCTTGGCATGTACGTTTGCTCTTTGCTCGTACTTTGGTTCTTGACTAGTACCTTAGCTTGGCTAGTACCTTGGCTCACGGCTAGTACTTCGGCTCATGAGTAGTACTCTTGCTCTTGGCTAGTACTCCAGCTCGGCTAGTAATTCAGCTCTTGGCTTGTACTTTTGCTCTTGGCTTTTACGTTGGCTCTTGGCTAGCACTCCAGCTCGGCTAGTACTTTGGCTCTTGGCTTGAACTCCAGCCCTTTGCTAGTACTCTGGCTCTTGGCTTGTACTTCAGGCTCATGGGTAGTACTTTTGCTCTTGGCTTGTACTTTTGCTCTTGGCTCGTACTTTGGTCCTTGACTAGTAACTTAGTTTGGCTAGTACCTCGTCTCACGGCTAGTACTTCGGCTCATGGGTAGTACTTTTGCTCTTGGCTAGTACTCTGGCCCTTGGCTAGTACTTTGGCTCATGGCTTGTACTTTTGCTTTTGGCTAGTAGTCTGGCTCTTTGCTATTACTCTGGCTCTTGGCTTGTTCTTCAGCTCATGTAGTACTTTGGCTCTTGGCTTGTACTTTTGCACTTGGCTAGTACTTTTGCTCTTGGCTAGTACTCCAGCTCGGCTAGTACTTTGGCTCTTGGCTTAAACTTTTGCTCTTGGCTAGTACTTTGGTTCTTGTCTAGTACCTTAGCTTGACTAGTACTCCAATTTGAGTAGTAATTTCTTTGGTTAGTACTTTTGATCTCGGCTAGCACTTTGGCTCTTGGCTAGTACTCCAGCTCGGCTAGTACTTCGGTTCTTGGCTTGTACTTTTGCTCTTAACCAGTACGTTGGCTCTTGGTTAGTACTCCAGCTCGGCTAATATGTTTGCTCTTGGCTAGTAGTTTAGTTATTGACTAGTACCTTAGCTTGGCTAGTACCTCGGCTCACGGCTAGTACTTCAACACATTGGTAGTACTTTTGTTCTTGGCTAGTACTCTGGCCCTTGGCTAGTACTTTGGCTCAAGGCTTGTACTTTTGCTTTTGGCTAGTACTTTGGTTCTTTGCTAGTACTATGGCCCTTGGCTAGCACTCAGGCTCTTGGCATGTACTTCAGGCTCATGGGTAGTACTTTTGCTCTTGGCTAGTACTGTGGCGCTTCGCAAGTACTCCAGCTCTGCTAGTACTTCAGGCTCATGGGTAGTACTTTTGCTTGGCTAGTACTTTTGCTCTTGGCTAGCACTTTGGCTGTTGGCTAGTACTCTGGTTCTTAGCTAGTACTCCAATTTGAGTAGTCCTTTGGCTCTTGGCTAGTACTCCAGCTCATCTAGTACTTCGGCTCTTGGCTTCTATTTTTGCACTTGACTTATTCTTTGTCTTGGCTCGTACTCCAGGTCGGCTAGTACTTCGGCTCTTGGCTTGTACTTTTGCTCTTGGCTAGTACTTTGGTTATTGACTAGTACCTTAGCTTGGCTAGTACCTCGGCTCATGGGTAGTACTTCGGCTCATGGGTAGTACTCTTGCTCTTGGCTAGTACTTTGGCTCATGGCTTGTACTTTGGCTCATGGCTTGTACTTTGGCTGTTGGCTAGGACTCTGGCCCATGGCTAGTACTCAGGCTCATGGGTAGTACTTTTGCTTGGCTAGGACTTTGGCTGTTGGCTAGTACTCTGGTTCTTGGCTAGTACTCCAATTTGAGTAGTACTTTTGCTCTTGGCTAGTAGTTTGGCTCTTGGCTAGTACTCCAGCTCATCTAGTACTTTGGCTCTTGGCTTGTACTTTTGCACTTGGCTATAACTTTTGCTCTTTGCTAGTACTCCAGCTTGGCAAGTACTTTGGCTCTTGGCTTGTACTTTTGCTCTTGGCTTGTACTTTTGCTCTTGGCTAGTACTTTGGTTCTTGACTAGTACCTTAGCTTGGCTAGTACTCCAATTTGAGTAGTACTTTCTTTGGTTAGTACTTTTGATCTCGGCTAGCACTTTGGCTCTTGGCTAGTACTCCAACTCGGCTAGTACTTCAGTTCTTGGCATGTACTTTTGCTCTTGGCTCATACTTTGGTGCTTGACTAGTACCTTAGCTTGGCTAGTACCTCGGCTCACGGCTAGTACTTCGGCTCATGGGTAGTACTCTTGCTCTTGGCTAGTACTTTGGCTCATGGCTTGTACTTTGGCTCATGGCTTGTACTTTGGCTGTTGGCTAGGACTCTGGCCCATGGCTAGTACTCAGGGGCTTGGCTTGTACTTCAGGCTCATGGGTAGCACTTTTGCTTGGCTAGTACTTTTGCTCTTGGCTAGCACTTTGGCTGTTGGATAGTGCTCTGGTTCTTGGCTAGTACTCCAATTTGAGTAGTACTTTTGCTCTTGGCTAGTACTTTGGTGCGTGGCTAGTACTCCAGCTCATCTAGTACTTTGGCTCTTGGCTTGTACTTTTGCACTTGGCTAGTACTTTTGCTCTTGGCTAGTACTCCAGCTCGGCTAATACTTTGGCTCTTGGCTTGAACTTTTGCTCTTGGCTTGCACTTTTGCTGTTGGCTAGTACTTTGGTTCTTGACTAGCACCTTAGCTTGGCTAGCACTCCAATTTGAGTAGTACTTTCTTTGGTTAGTACTTTTGATCTCGGCTAGCACTTTGGCTCTTGGCTAGTACTCCAGCTCGGCTAGTACTTTGTTTCTTGGCTTGTACTTTTGCTCTTGGCTAGTACGTTGGCTCTTGATTAGTACTCCAGCTCGGCTAGTACTTTTGCTCTTTGCTAGTAGTTTAGTTATTGACTAGTACCTTAGCTTGGCTAGTACCTCGGCTCACGGCTAGTACTTCGGCTCATTGGTAGTCCCACATACTGACTAGTACTTGGCTAGTACTTTGGCTCATGGCTTGTACTTTTGCTTTTGGCTAGTACTTTGGTTCTTGGCTAGTACTATGGCCCTTGGCTAGCACTCAGGCTCTTGGCATGTACTTCAGGCTCATGGGTAGTACTTTTGCTCTTGGCCAGTACTTTGACGCTTCGCAAGTACTCCAGCTCGGCTAGTACTTCGGCTCTTGGCATGTACGTTTTCTCTTGGCTCGTACTTTGGTTCTTGACTAGTACCTTAGCTTGGCTAGTACCTCGGCTCACGGCTAGTACTTTGGCTCATGGGTAGTACTCTTGCTCTTGGCTAGTACTTTGGCTCATGGCTTGTACTTTGGCTCATGGCTTGTACTTTGGCTGTTGGCTAGGACTCTGGCCCATGGCTAGTACTCAGGGGCTTGGCTTGTACTTCAGGCTCATGGGTTGCACTTTTGCTTGGCTAGTACTTTTGCTCTTGGCTAGCACTTTGGCTGTTGGATAGTGCTCTGGTTCTTGGCTAGTACTCCAATTTGAGTAGTACTTTTACTCTTGGCTAGTACTTTGGTGCGTGGCTAGTACTCCAGCTCATCTAGTACTTTGGCTCTTGGCTTGTACTTTTGCACTTGGCTAGTACTTTTGCTCTTGGCTAGTACTCCAGCTCGGCTAATACTTTGGCTCTTGGCTTGAACTTTTGCTCTTGGCTTGCACTTTTGCTGTTGGCTAGTACTTTGGTTCTTGACTAGCACCTTAGCTTGGCTAGCACTCCAATTTGAGTAGTACTTTCTTTGGTTAGTACTTTTGATCTCGGCTAGCACTTTGGCTCTTGGCTAGTACTCCAGCTCGGCTAGTACTTTGTTTCTTGGCTTGTACTTTTGCTCTTGGCTAGTATGTTGGCTCTTGATTAGTACTCCAGCTCGGCTAGTACTTTTGCTCTTTGCTAGTAGTTTAGTTATTGACTAGTACCTTAGCTTGGCTAGTACCTCGGCTCACGGCTAGTACTTCGGCTCATTGGTAGTCCCACATACTGACTAGTACTTGGCTAGTACTTTGGCTCATGGCTTGTACTATGGCCCTTGGCTAGCTCTCAGGCTCTTGGCATGTACTTCAGGCTCATGGGTAGTACTTTTGCTCTTGGCCAGTACTTTGACGCTTCTCAAGTACTCCAGCTCGGCTAGTACTTCGGCTCTTGGCATGTACGTTTGCTCTTGGCTTGTACTTTGGTTCTTGACTAGTACCTTAGCTTGGCTAGTACCTCGGCTCACGGCTAGTACTTCGGCTCACGGCTAGTACTTCGGCTCATGGGTAGTACTCTTGCTCTTGGCTAGTACTCCAGCTCGGCTAGTAATTCAGCTCTTGGCTTGTACTTTTGCTCTTGGCTTTTACGTTGGCTCTTGGCTAGTACTCCAGCTCGGCTAGTACTTTGGCTCTTGGCTTGAACTCTAGCCCTTTGCTAGTACTCTGGCTCTTGGCTTGTACTTCAGGCTCATGGGTAGTACTTTTGCTCTTGGCTTGTACTTTTGCTCTTGGCTCGTACTTTGGTCCTTGACTAGTAACTTAGTTTGGCTAGTATCTCGTCTCACGGCTAGTACTTCGGCTCATGGGTAGTACTTTTGCTCTTGGCTAGTACTCTGGCCCTTGGCTAGTACTTTGGCTCATGGCTTGTACTTTTGCTTTTGGCTAGTAGTCTGGCTCTTTGCTATTACTCTGGCTTTTGGCTTGTTCTTCAGCTCATGTAGTACTTTGGCTCTTGGCTTGTACTTTTGCACTTGGCTAGTACTTTTGCTCTTGGCTAGTACTCCAGCTCGGCTAGTACTTTGGCTCTTGGCTTGAACTTTTGCTCTTGGCTAGTACTTTGGTTCTTGACTAGTACTTTAGCTTGACTAGTACTCCAATTTGAGTAGTAATTTCTTTGGTTAGTACTTTTGATCTCGGCTAGCACTTGGCTCTTGGCTAGTACTCCAGCTCGGCTAGTACTTCGGTTCTTGGCTTGTACTTTTGCTCTTAACCAGTACGTTGGCTCTTGGTTAGTACTCCAGCTCGGCTAGTACGTTTGCTCTTGGCTAGTAGTTTAGTTATTGACTAGTACCTTAGCTTGGCTAGTACCTCGGCTCACGGCTAGTACTTCGACTCATTGGTAGTACTTTTGTTCTTGGCTAGTACTCTGGCCCTTGGCTAGTACTTTGGCTCATGGCTTGTACTTTTGCTTTTGGCTAGTACTTTGGTTCTTGGCTAGTACTATGGCCCTTGGCTAGCACTCAGGCTCTTGGCATGTACTTCAGGCTCATGGGTAGTACTTTTGCTCTTGGCTAGTACTGTGGCGCTTCGCAAGTACTCCAGCTCGGCTAGTACTTCGGCTCTTGGCATGTACTTTTGCTCTTGGCTCGTACTTTGGTTCTTGACTAGTACCTTAAGTTTGCTAGTACCTCGGCTCACAGCTATTACTTCGGCTCATGAGTAGTACTCTTGCTCTTGGCTAGTACTTTGGCTCATGGCTTGTACTTTGACTCATGGCTTGTACTTTGGCTGTTGGCTAGGACTCTGGTCCATGGCTAGTACTCAGGCGATTGGCTTGTACTTTAGGCTCATGGGTAGTACTTTTGCTTGGCTAGTACTTTTGCTCTTGGCTAGCACTTTGGCTGTTGGATAGTACTCTGGTTCTTTGCTAGTACTCCAATTTGAGTAGTACTTTTGCTCTTGGCTAGTACTCCAGCTCAGCTAGTACTTTGGCTCTTGGCTTGAACTTTTGCACTTGGCTAGTACTTTTGCTCTCGGCTAGTACTCCAGCTCAGCTAGTACTTTGGCTCTTGGCTTGAACTTTTGCACTTGGCTTGTACTTTGGCTCTTGGCTAGTACTTTTGCTCTTGGCTAGTACTCTGGTTCTTGACTAGTACCTTAGCTTGGCTAGTACTCCAATTTGAGTAGTACTTTCTTTGGTTAGTACTTTTGATCTCGGCTAGTACTCCAGCTCGGCTAGTACTTCGGCTCTTGGCTTGTACTTTTGCTCTTAGCTTTTACGTTGGCTCTCTGCTAGTACTCCAGCTCGATTAGTACTTCGGCTCTTGGCTAGTACTTTTGTTCTTGGCTAGTACTTTGGCTCTTGGCTAGTCCTGCAGCTCGGCTAGTACTTTGGCTCTTGGCTTGAACTCTAGCCCTTTGCTAGTGCTCTGGCTCTTGGCTTGTACTTCAGGCTCATGGGTAGTACTTTTGCTCTTGGCTTGTACTTTTGCTCTTGGCTAGTACTTCAGGCTCATGGGTAGTACTTTTGCTCTTGGATAGTACTTTTGCTCTTGGCTAGTACTCCAGCTCATCTAGTACTTTGGCTCTTGGCTTGAACTTTTGCACTTGGCTAGTACTTTTGCTCTCGGCTAGTACTCCAGCTCAGCTAGTACTTTGGCTCTTGGCTTGAACTTTTGCTCTTGGCTTGTACTTTGGCTCTTGGCTAGTACTTTTGCTCTTGGCTAGTACTCTGGTTCTTGACTAGTACCTTAGCTTGGCTAGTACTCCAATTTGAGTAGTACTTTCTTTGGTTAGTACTTTTGATCTCGGCTAGTACTCCAGCTCGGCTAGTACTTCGGCTCTTGGCTTGTACTTTTGCTCTTAGCTTTTACGTTGGCTCTCTGCTAGTACTCCAGCTCGATTAGTACTTCTGCTCTTGGCTAGTTATTTTGTTCTTGGCTAGTACTTTGGCTCTTGGCTAGTCCTGCAGCTTGGCTAGTACTTTGGCTCTTGGCTTGAACTCTAGCCCTTTGCTAGTGCTCTGGCTCTTGGCTTGTACTTCAGGCTCATGGGTAGTACTTTTGCTCTTGGCTTGTACTTTTGCTCTTGGCTAGTACTCTGGCCCTTGGCTAGTACTTCAGGCTCATGGGTAGTAATTTTGCTCTTGGCTAGTACTTTTGCTCTTGGCTAGTACTCTGGTTCTTGACTAGTACCTTAGCTTGGCTAGTACTCCAATTTGAGTAGTACTATCTTTGGTTAGTACTTTTGCTCTTAGCTAGCACTTTGGCTCTTGGTAGTACTCCAGATCGGCTAGTACTTTGGCTGATGGCTTGTACTTTTGCTTTTGGCTAGTACTTTGGCTCTTGGCTAGTACGCTGGCCCTTGGCTAGCACTCAGGCTCTTGGCATGTACTTCAGGCTCATGGGTAGTACTTTTGCTCTTGACTAGTTATTCAGCTCGAGTAGTACTTGTTGACTCTGGCTTTAGGCTACTACTCCAGCTCGAGTAGTCCTTCAGCTTTTAGCTAGAACTCTTGCTTGGCTAGTACTTTTACTCTTGGTTAGTACTTTGGTTCTTGGCTAGTACCTTAGCTTGGCTAGTACCTCAGCTCATGGCTAGTACTCCTGCTCATGGCTAGTACTCCTGCTCATGGCTAATACTTTTGCTCTTGGCGTGTACTTTGGCTCTTGGCTAGTATTCTGGCTTTTGGCTAGTACTTTGGCTCATGGCTAGTACTTTTGCTTGGATAGTACTTTGCTTGCCTAGTACTTTTGCTTTTGGCAAGTACTTTAGCTCTTGGCTAGTACTCTGGTTCTTGGCTAGTACTCTGGCTCATGGCTAGTACTTTTGCTTGAATAGTACTTTGATTGGCTAGAACTTTTGCTCATGTCTAGTAGTTTGGCTCTTGGCTAGTACTCTGGCCCTTGGCTAGTACTTTGGCTCATGGCTTGTACTTTTGCTTTTGGCTAGCACTCTGGCTCTTGGCTTGTACTTCAGGCTCATTGGTAGTACTTTTGCTCGGCTTTTACTTTTGCTCTTGACTAGCACTTTGGCTGTTGGCTAGTACTCTGGTTCTTGGCTAGTACTCCAACCTGAGTAGTACTTTTGCTCTTGGCTAGTACTTTGGCTCTTGGCTAGTACTCCAGTTCGGCTAGTTCTTCGGCTCTTGGCTTGTACCAGTACTCCAGCTCGGCTAGTACTTGGCTCTTGGCTTGTACTTTTGCTCTTGGCTAGTACTTTGGTTCTTGACTAGTACCTTAGCTTGGCTAGTAGTCCAATTTGAGTAGTACTTTCTTTGGCTAGTACTTTTGCTCTTGGCTAGCACTTTGGCTCTTGGCTAGTACTTCGGCTCCTGGCTTGTACTTTTGCTCTTGGCTTTTACGTTGGCTCTCTGCTAGTACTCCAGCTTGGCTAGTACTTCGGCTCTTGGCTTCTACTTTTGCTCTTGGCTAGTACGTTTGCTCTTGGTTAGTACTCCAGCTCGGCTAGTACGTTTGCTCTTGGCTAGTAGTTTAGTTATTGACTAGTACCTTAGCTTGGCTAGTACCTCGGCTCACGGCTAGTACTTCAACTCATTGGTAGTACTTTTGTTCTTGGCTAGTACTTTGGCTCATGGCTTGTACTTTTGCTATTGGCTAGTACTTTGGTTCTTGGCTAGTACTATGGCCCTTGGCTAGCACTCAGGCTCTTGGCATGTACTTCAGGCTCATGGGTAGTACTTTTGCTCTTGGCTAGTACTGTGGCGCTTCGCAAGTACTCCAGCTCGGCTAGTACTTCGGCTCTTGGCATGTACCTTTGCTCTTGGCTTGTACTTTTGTTCTTGACTAGTACCTCGGCTCACAGCTAGTACTTCGGCTCATGAGTAGTACTCTTGCTCTTGGCTAGTACTTTGGCTCATGGCTTGTACTTTGACTCATGACTTGTACTTTGGCTGTTGGCTAGGACTCTGGTCCATGGCTAGTACTCAGGCTCATAGTTAGTACTTTTGCTTGGCTAGTACTTTTGCTCTTGGCTAGAACTTTGGCTGTTGGATAGTACTCTGGTTCTTTGCTAGTACTCCAATTTTAGTTGTACTTTTGCTCTTGGCTAGTACGTTGGCTCTTGGCTAGTACTCCAGCTCATCTAGTACTTTTGCTCTTGGCTTGTACTTTTGCTCTTGGCTAGTACTCTGGCCCTTGGCTAGTACTTCAGGCTCATGTGTAGTAATTTTGCTCTTGGCTAGTACTTTTGCTCTTGGCTAGTACTCTGGTTCTTGACTAGTACCTTAGCTTGGCTAGTACTCCAATTTGAGTAGTACTATCTTTGGTTAGTACTTTTGCTCTTGGCTAGTACTCCAGCTGGGCTAGTACTTTTGCTCTTGGCTTGTACTTTTGCTCTTGGCTTGTACTTTTGCTCTTGGCTAGTACTTTTGCTCTTGGCTAGTACTCTGGCCCTTGGCTAGTACTGTGGCTCATGGCTTGTACTTTTGCTTTTTGCTAGTAGTCTGGCCCTTTGCTAGTACTCTGGCTCTTTGCTTATACTTCAGGCTCATGGGTAGTACTTTTGCTCTTGGCTAGTACTTTGGTTCTTGACTAGTACCTTAGCTTGGCTAGTACTCCAATTTGAGTAGTACTTTATTTGGTTAGTACTTTGGCTCTTGGCTAGTACTCCAGCTGGGCTAGTACTTTGGCTCATGGCTTGTACTTTTGTTCTTGGCTAGTACTTTGGCTCTTGGTAGTACTCCAGATCGGCTAGTACTTTTGTTCTTGGCTAGTACTTTGGCTCTTGGTAGTACTCCAGATCGACTAGTACTTTGGCTCATGGCTTGTACTTTTGCCTTTGGCTAGCACTTTGGCTCTTGGCTAGTACGCTGGCCCTTGGCTAGCACTCAGGCTCTTGGCATGTACTTCAGGCTCATGGGTAGTACTTTTGCTCTTGACTAGTTCTTCAGCTCGAGTAGTACTTGTTGACTATGGCTTTAGGCTACTAATCCAGCTCAAGTAGTCCTTCAGCTTTTAGCTAGAACTCTTGCTTGGCTAGTACTTTTACTCTTGGCTAGTACTTTGGTTCTTGGCTAGTACCTTAGCTTGGCTAGTACCTCGGCTCATGGCTAGTACTCTGGCTCATGGCTAATACTTTTGCTCTTGGCGCGTACTTTGGCTCTTGGCTAGTATTCTGGCTTTTGGCTAGTACTTTGGCTCATGGCTAGTACTTTTGCTTGAATAGTACTTTGCTTGCCTAGTACTTTTGCTTTTGGCAAGTACTTTAGCTCTTGGCTAGTACTCTGGTTCCTGGCTAGTACTTTTGCTTGAATAGTACTTTGATTGGCTAGAACTTTTGCTCATGGCTAGTAGTTTGGCTCTTGGCTAGTACTCTGGCCCTTGGCTTGTACTTCAGGCTCATTGGTAGTACTTTTGCTCGGCTAGTACTTTTGCTCTTGACTAGCACTTTGGCTGTTGACTAGTATTCTGGTTCTTGGCTAGTACTCCAACCTGAGTAGTACTTTTGCTCTTGGCTAGAACTTTGGCTCTTGGCTAGTACTCCAGTTCGGCTAGTACTTCGGCTCTTGGCTTGTACCAGTACTCCAGCTCGGCAAGTACTTCGGCTCTTGGCTTGTACTTTTGCTCTTGGCTACTACTTTGGTTCTTGACTAGTACCTTAGCTTGGCTAGTACTCCAATTTGAGTAGTACTTTCTTTGGCTAGTACTTTTGCTCTTGGCTAGCACTTTGGCTCTTGGCTAGTACTTCGGCTCTTGGCTTGTACTTTTGCTCTTGGCTTTTAGGTTGGCTCTCTGCTATTACTCCAGCTTGGCTAGTACTTCGGCTCTTGGCTTGTACTTTTTCTCTTGGCTAGTACTTTGGTTCTTGACTACTACCTTAGCTTGGCTAGTACTCCAATTTGAGTAGTACTTTCTTTGGTTAGTAATTTTGCTCTTGGCTAGTACTTTGGCTCTTAGCGAGTTCTCCAGCTCGGCTAGTACTTCGGTTTTTGGCTTGTACTTTTGCTTTTGGCTTGTACGTTGGCTCTTGGCTAGTACTTTTGCTCTTGGCTAGTAATTTAGTTATTGTCTAGTACCATAGCTTGGCTAGTACCTCGGCTCACGGCTAGTACTTTGGCTCATGGGTAGTACCTTTGCTCTTGGCTAGTACTCTGGCCCTTGGCTAGTACTTTGGCTCATGGCTTGTACTTTTGCTTTTGGCTAGTACTTTGGCTCTTGGCTAGTACTCTGGCCCTTGGCTAGCACTCAGGCTCTTGGCATGTACTTCAGGCTCATGGGTAGTACTTTTGCTCTTGGCTAGTAGTTTTGCTCTTGGCTAGTACCTTAGCTTGGCTAGTACCTCGGCTCACGGCTAGTACTTTGGCTCATGGGTAGTATTTTGCTCTTGGCTAGTACTCTGGCCCTTGGCTAGTACTTTGGCTCATGGCACGTACTTTGGCTATTGGCTAGTACTCTTACTTGCCCAGTACTTTTAATTTTGGCTAGATCTCTGGCTTTTGGCTAGTACTTTAGCTCAGCTAGTACTTTTGCTCATGGCTAGTACATTTGCTCTTGGCTAGTACTCTGGCCCTTGGCTATTACTTTAACTCATGGCTAATACTTTTGCTCAGCTAGTACTTTTGCTTAGATGGTACTTTTGCTCATGGCTTGTACTTTGGCTATTTGCTACTACTCTGGCTCATGGCTTGTACTTTGGCTCTTGGCTAGGACTCTGGCCCATGGCTAGTACTCTGGCTCTTGGCTTGTACTTCAGGCTCATGGGTAGTACTTTTGCTTGGCTAGCACTTTTGCTCTTGGCTAGCACTTTGGCTCTTGGCTAGTACTCTGGTTCTTAGCTAGTACTCTGGTTCTTAGCTAGTACTCCAATTTGAGTAGTACTTTTGCTCTTGGCTAGTACTCCAGCTCATCTAGTACTTCGGCTCTTGGCTAGTGCTTTGGCGCTTGGCTAGTACTCCAACTCGACTAGTACTAAGGCTCTTAGCTTGTAGTTTTGCTCTTGGCTAGTACTTTGGTTCTTGACTAGTACCTTAGCTTGGTTAGTACTCCAATTTGAGTAGTACTTTCTTTGGTAAGTACTTTTGCTCTTTGCTAGTACTTTTGGTCTTGGCTAGTACTCCAGCTCGGCTAGTACTTCGGCACTTGGCTTGTACTTTTGCTCTTGGCTAGTACTTTAGTTCTTGACTAGTACCTTAGCTTGGCTAGTACCTCGGCTGACGGCTAATACTTTGGCTCATGGGTAGTACTTTTGCTCTTGGCTTGTACTTTTGCTCTTTGCTAGTGCTTTGGCGCTTGGCTAGTACTCCAACTCGACTAGTACTAAGGCTCTTAGCTTGTAGTTTTGCTCTTGGCTTGTACTTTGGTTCTTGACTAGTACCTTAGCTTGGTTAGTACTCCATTTTTATGTAGTACTTTCTTTGGTAAGTACTTTTGCTCTTGGCTAGTACTTTTGCTCTTGGCTAGTACTCCAGCTCGGCTAGTACTTCGGCACTTGGCTTGTACTTTTGCTCTTGGCTAGTACTTTAGTTCTTGACTAGTACCTTAGCTTGGCTAGTACCTCGGCTGACGGCTAGTACTTTGGCTCATGGGTAGTACTTATGCTCTTGGCTTGTACTTTTGCTCTTGGATAGTATTTTTGCTCTTGGCTAGTACTTTAGTTCTTGACTAGTACCTTAGCTTGGCTAGTACCTCGGCTCACGGCTAGTACTTTGGCTCATGGGTAGTACTTTTGCACTTGGCTAAGACTCTGGCCCTTGGCTAGAACTTTGGCTCATGGCTTGTACTTTTGCTTTTGGCTAGTACTTTGGCTCTTTGCTAATACTCTGGCCCTTGGCTAGCACTCAGGCTCTTGGCATGTACTTTAGGCTCTTGGCTAGTACTTCAGCTCTTGGCTAGTACTTCAGCTCTTGGCTAGTACTTGGGCTCTTGGCTAGTACTTCAGTTCGGCTAGTACTTCGGCTCTCGGCTTGTACTTTTGCTCTTAGCTAGTACTTTTGCTCTTGGCTTGTACTTTGGTTCTTGACTAGTACCTTAACTTGGCTAGTACTTCGGCTCATGGGTAGTACTTTTGATCTTGGCTAGTACTCTGGCCCTTGGCTAGTACTTTGGCTCATGGCTTGTACCTTTGCTTTTGGCTAGTACTTTGGCTCTTGACACGTACTTTGGCTCTTGGCTCGTACTTTGGCTCTTGGCTCGTACTTTGGCTCTTGGATCTTGGCCACAGGCCCCAGCCACAGGCCAGCCAGCCACAGGCCCCGGCCACAGGCCACAGCCAGCCACAGGTCAGCCAGCCACAGGCCCCGAGCCAGCCACAGGCCCCCAGCCAGCCCCAGGCCCCAGCCACAGGCCAGCCAGCCAGCCACAGGCCAGCCAGCCACAAGCCAGCCAGCCACAAGCCAGTCAGCCAGCCACAGGCCAGTCAGCCAGCCACAGGCCAGTCAGCCACAGGCCAGTCAGCCAGCACTAGGCCATCTAGGCCACCAGCAAGCCCACAGGCCAGCCAGAGGCCCCAGCCACAGGCCAGCCAGCCCACAGGTGCCAGGCCACCAGCAAGCCCACAGGCCAGCCAGCCCAAGGACCCCAGCCAGGCAGCCCACAGGCCCCCGGCCAGGCCAGCCAGCCCCAGGCGCCAGACCCCCAGCCGGCCCACAGGGCAGCCAGCCAGTCAGGCCCACAGGCCAGCCAGTCAGGCCCACAGGCCAGCCAGTCAGGCCCACAGGCCAGCCAGTCAGGCCCACAGGCCAGCAGCCAGCCAGCCACAGGCCAGCAGCCAACCAGCCACAGGCCAGTCAGCCACAGGCCAGCAGCCGGGCAGTCAGCCACAGACCAGCAGCCGGCCAGTCAGCCACAGGCCAGCAGCCGGTCAGCCAACCACAGGCCAGCAGCCGGTCAGCCAACCACAGGCCAGCAGCCGCCCACAGGTCAGCCACAGGCCAGCAGCCAGCCACAGCTGCCCACAGGCCAGCAGCCAGGCACAGGCCAGCAGCCGCCCACAGTTGCCTACAGCCACCCACAGGCCAGCCAGCCCCAGGTGCCAGGCCACCAGCAAGCCCACAGGCCTGCCAGCCCCAAACGGCCCACAGGACAGCCAGCCAGCCCAAAGGCAAGCCAGCCCGCAGGCCAGCCCGTCAGGCCCCCAGCCAGCCCACAGGCCAGCAGCCGGTCACATGCCAGCAGTCGGCCACAGGTCAGCCACAGGCCAGCAGCCGGCCACAGGCCAGCAGCTGGCCACAGCCACCCTTAGGCTAGCAGCTGCCCACAGGCCAGCAGCCGATCAGCCACAGGCCAGCAGCAAGCCACAGGCCAGCAGCTGGCCACAGCCACCCTTAGGCTAGCAGCTGCCCACAGGCCAGCAGCCGATCAGCCACAGGCCAGCAGCCAGCCGGCCCACAGCTACCCACAGTCGCCCACAGCCACCCACAGGCCTACAGCAAGCCACATGCCTACAGCCAGCAAGCCCACATCCTGCCAGTCAAAGCCAGCAAGCCCACAGCCTGCCAGTCAAAGCCAGCAAGCCCACAGCCTGCCAGCCGCAGCCAGCAAGCCCACAGCCTGCCAGCCGCAGCCACCAAACCCACAGACTGCCAACCAGCAACCGTAATTGAGGTAAGAGGAGCCAACTTGGCCTAGGTATCAGCGAGCTATGTTGTGTTGCTATATTGTGAATAGGAAGGAGAGTATTGGAGAGACCCCCCTCCAAGCTCCATTAGACTCCATTGTAGTCTCTAATGGGGCCTGGAGGGGATTCTTTCTAACACACTCTCTAAAGGACACTGAGATAGCCTCTGTTAGAAAGACCCCCTTCCAAGCCTATTAGACTCCATTGTAGTCTCTAATGGGGCCTGGAGGGGATTCTTTCTAACACATTCTTTAAAGGACACTGAGATAGCCTCTGCTAGAAAGACCCCCCTCCATGGCCCATTAGCCCTCAATTGTAGTCTCTACTGGGGCCTCGAGGGGATTATTGTTATTTATTTTGCACCATTTTTTGCATTTGCTAATTATATTGCATTTGTTTAAATCGTATTGTGCTTTTGTTCCTTGTGTCTAAAGATTGTGTAGGGTGTGGCTGGAGGCGGGGCATGGAGGCAAGGGTGGGGCTTGCTGCGGAGCATGGGTGGGGTCTGTAAGGGGGCCCTTGATTTATTTTGTCCGGGGGCCCTGAGGGTTCTCAGTCCGCCCCTGGTCTTGGCTAGGACTTTGGCTGATGGGTAGTACTTTAGCTCTGTGCTAGTACTCTGGCCCTTGGCTTGTACTTTGGCTCATGGCAAGTACTTTTGCTCGCCTAGCACTTTTGCTTGGCTAGTACTTTTGCTCTTTGGTTGTACTCCTGGCTCATGGCTAGTACTTTTGCTAGGAAAGTACTTTGCTTGGCTAGCACTTATGCTCTTGAGTAGTATTCTTCCTTGCCTAGTACTTTTAATTTTGGCTAGTACTTTGGTTGTTGGCTAGTACTCTGATTCTTGGTTAGTACTTCGGCTCATGGTTTGCACTTTTGCTTGGCTACTACTTTTACTCTTGGCTAGTACCTTAGCTTGGCTACTACCTCGGCTCTTGGCTAGTACTCTGGCTCTCGGCTAGTACTTTTGCTAGGCTAGTACTTTTGCTTGGCTAGTACTTTCGCTCTTGGCTACTACTCCAGCTCAAGTAGTACTTCAACTTTTGGTTAGTACTCCTGCTTGGCTAGTACTCCAGATCAAGTAGTACTTTGGTTCTTGGCGAGTACTTTGGCTGTTGGCTCGCACTCCATCTCGAGTAGTACTCTGGTTCTTGGCTAGTACTTCGGTTTTGGCTAGTATTTCGACTCGGTTAATAATTCGGCTCTTGGCTAGTACTCATACCCCTGCTCAGCTAGCATTCCAGCTCTCGGGTAGTATTCCAGCTTGGTTAGTACTGTGGCTCTCGGCTAGTATTCCAGCTCTAGGCTAGTACTCCAGCTTTGCTAGTAATCTTGACCAGCTAGTATTCCAGCTCTTATTATTATTATATTACAGATTAAGTACAGCGCACACATAAAAATAATGTTTTGCAAAATCATCTTAGCGAACAAATATGAAGATTCAGTTCCACCGTATTGCCATATTGTGTTAAACCCTCCAATACTTCACAGTACCCCAATATCGGTGGGTCCTACACTAATTCCAACGTGGAGACAGATTAAATAGTGCTAGTGCTAAATAAGCTAAAGTGTATTTTAATAATCTGCTGTAAGAGCATTGTGAATATATAATGCAATATCAATGTGATAAACACAATTCAATTCAGTGTCTAGACTAAATAATTAAAGTGATAGTGCTCTGGTGTATATACTCACTATGCATATAATAGATCTGCTCTATGAAAATTATAATAAAAGTGACATTACTATCCAAAAACCTCCTCAAATAAATACCTTCTTGTAGTCACCTCCAAAGGGGCCTCTGAAGTATTCCTGCTCGGCTAGTACTCTGATTGACGTATGTTGACATCAGCATTTCACATCCTCCCTGGTTGCTATGGTGACGGGATGCCTAGCACGGTTGCCATGGTTTCCCAGAGCTGCTGATTGAAATTCCACTGCAATACCGGCGCCGGCCAGTAGGTGGCGCTGTGTGGAGAGAGGCAGAGATTGGAAGTGACATCACCTCCCCCTCTCTCTACTCTCTGATTCCGCAGGGGAGCAGCTCTGAACTCTATCAGGCAGCAAGTTCAGCTCCAGCCTTTAATCAGCCAACAGATCAGGTAAGTGAGGGATGGAGGGGACACAAGTAGGAGAGCAAGGAGAGACATAGATAGGGGTTAATATACAGAGACAGATAGGGGTTAATATACTGAGACAGAGACAGATAGGGGTTAATATACTGAGACAGATAGGGGTTAATATACTGAGACAGAGAGACAGATAGGGGTTAATATACTGAGACAGAGAGACAGATAGGGGTTAATATACTGAGACAGAGAGACGGATGGGGTTAATATACTGAGACAGAGAGACAGATAGGGGTTAATATACTGAGACAGAGAGACAGGGGTTAATATACTGAGACAGAGAGACAGGGGTTAATATACTGAGACAGAGAGACAGATAGGGGTTAATATACTGAGACAGAGAGACAGATAGGGGTTAATATACTGAGACAGAGAGACAGATAGGGGTTAATATACTGAGACAGAGAGACAGATAGGGGTTAATATACTGAGACAGAGAGACAGATAGGGGTTAATATACTGAGACAGAGAGACAGATAGGGGTTAATATACTGAGACAGAGAGACAGATAGGGGTTAATATACTGAGACAGAGAGACAGATAGGGGTTAATATACTGAGACAGAGAGACAGATAGGGGTTAATATACTGAGACAGAGAGACAGATAGGGGTTAATATACTGAGACAGAGAGACAGATAGGGGTTAATATACTGAGACAGAGAGACAGATAGGGGTTAATATACTGAGACAGAGAGACAGATAGGGGTTAATATACTGAGACAGAGAGACAGATAGGGGTTAATATACTGAGACAGAGAGACAGATAGGGGTTAATATACTGAGACAGAGAGACAGATAGGGGTTAATATACTGAGACAGAGAGACAGATACGGGTTAATATACTGAGACAGATGTGGGTAGGGTGCCCCTGTGTCCCGGATCGTCCGGGACAGTCCCGCATTTTATGGGTCTGTCCCGTGTCCCGGGCACTTTCATTCTGGGACAATTTAATGTCCCAGAATGAGCTGGGACCCGTGTTAGTAAAGAGGGGGCCTGTTGGCTTCCCCACTATGCCAACGCCGTAGGCCCCCATTTGCTGCCTCTCGGTGGAGATGTCCCTCCCTCCCTCTCTCGCTCCCCTCCCAGCGCTTCGAGGAAGTGAGGTCACACGCGATGATGTCACTTCCTCCCCGCGCTCTTTGAAGACAGCAGCGCAGGAGAAAAGAGAGAGAAGCTCCCAGGACCAGGTAAGTGCATACAGACAATCATTCTTCTGGCCTTATCCCCAGTGCTACTGTATTGTTTACCAAAATTCCAAATAAGTCGTTCCTCTTCTGTTACCATAAGTTAATGACCTGTATACCTACAACCCACTCATTTGTCTGATCCTCCAGTTTTCTAATTCATTTCTCATCTGATTAACTCAACTTTTGGTCGCCTGACACTGGACATGCTCACTCTATGCATGGAGACATCCAGTGTCACCCAAAACCCCATAGGGTTTGAACCTCTTCAGCCCAGCGGGAGGGGGGCCGTGAGGGTGCCTAATGACCATATTGTGCCAGGTAAACAAGTTTGTTTTCTTGGCACTATAGTACTCCTTTAATTTCTAGGAAATTCTTAAGTTATCTTTTTGATAGTTATCCAGGATTCTAATATTTCACTTAATACTACTTTGTTGTTTTAGATAAGAAATTAACATTTTTTTCTTTTTGCATTCCATATAATTGAAGATAAATGATTATGATCCAACATAATTCATTCTTTTATTTATGTTTTTGGATTTGTAGTTGGTATATATGGGTCATTATACTGGCTTGATATATCTTTTTCATATTTGGAAATTCTATAGCTCTTTTGTTCTTATTCATTGATAGAATCTTTGTGCTAATCCTATGTTGCTTTGCTTTCCATATGAAATTTGTTAGGCTAGATTGTAACATAAGCCAATAATTTGGAAGATAAATAACCATCTAGGGAGAATGATACTGATAACAAGGTTGATGCGACCCGACCATGATAGTTCCACCTTCCTCCATTCTTTAAGTGAAGGGTTTGTTGATTTTAGCATCTCTAGAAAGTTTATTTCAATTACCGTACCGTAGTCTATTTAGATTTTTGGGGGTGATTTTAACACCTAAATATGAAAAGCTATGTTTAATCCAATCAAAATTATAGAGACTTTTGAGCAGATTGTGTTGATCTTTTTTTTTTATATTTGTAGGAAGAATCATATATTTTTCTATATTAATTTTGTAGTTAGAGACTTTACTGTATTCACGAAATTTTTCAATAAGATTTGGTAATGATTCCTCTGGATTCCTCTAAGCTAAAGATGTTTTGGTGACTATAGTGCCCCTTTAAGATCAAAATACCCACACTGGAAAATTCAGCTGGAAAGAAATGTATGCTTCCAGTTCAGCTTCTCTGGCCTTATATTTGAAATTTACTTTAATTCCCTCTTTAGTAAATAACTCTGTTAGTGTCTCTGAATTGAGAGATAGTAGCCTAATTAGTGTCAACAGCAATTTGCCAAATTCTGCTAACTCCCACACATTTTACACATACATAATGTTTTATGTGTTGTTGTACCTGTTTGTCACTGTTTATCTGTCTCTGTTATAACAACTATGTTCACATCTGTTTGCAGCAAACATCACACTGGATAGGACACAACTGACTGAAGGTAAGGACTATTATTAACCATTATTCATATTAATAAAGGTGAAATCCCTCTAAAATAGTTTTGTTTGCTCCATTTTATAACCAGCCTCTAATTGTGCTGCCATTATAAGATTTTAAAAAATGTGACAATTTTCAAGGAAAGTCAATGTATTTAAAGCGGCACTGTCATGCCGAACTTACCTTTCCTCAATCTCTTCCTCTTCTCCCCCTCTCTCGGGATCTGTTATTCTTTTCTTCCTGTCAAAGTTCCTTGCAGTGATATTTACTTTCAGGGGACACATGACGTTTGGCTGTGATATCCGGGGAATGCATGGCAAGGTTTACAACACCTGGTACGGTAAAGAGAAACTCATAAACTCTAACATTGTCAAACCTTATTTAACTTTTTTGTGTCACAGGGTGGAAGATTGAAAGTAGAATGATTGGTGTTCTTGCTAAGTGTCTGCCTGCACTCACCAATCTGTAAGCTGTCACGTGAAGAATACCCCCAATCAGGGCCGGACTGGCCTACCGGGATACCGGGAAATTTCCCGGTGGGCCTCGGCACCTGGGGCTGGGCTGACAGCCCCATTCAAAACTGAACAGGCTCCTGTAATCCCGGCCGGCTACGTGTGAGCTGTGCGGACAGGACCCCATGAAAGCAGGGGGAGCCAGGCGGCCGGCACAGCTCACACATGGCCGGACGGAATAATAATAATAATTGGGGCGGGGCTTAGCGTGCGGCGGGGGGGGGGGGGCTGGTTAATGCAGCATGGGAAGCAGGAAGGAGTCCCTGCTTCTCCAACAACCAGTCTCCAGGAGCTCCAAGGGATGTGGAGGTAAGAAGCAGGTCAGTGTGTCTGTAAGTGACTGTCTGTGTGTGTATGTATGACTGTCTGCCTGTGTGTGTGACTGTCTGCCTCTATGTGTATGTATGACTGTGTGTGACTGTCTGCCTCTGTGTGTATGTATGAATGTCTGCCTGTGTGTGTGTATGACTATCTGCCTGTGTGAGTGTGTGGCTATCTGCCTGTGTGTGTGAGGCTTTTGGGGTGTGTGTGGCTGTCTGCTTGTCCCTGTGTGTGTGTGGGTGCCTGCCTCTGTGTGTGTGGATGTCTTTGTGTGTGTGCGCATCTGCTAGTGAGTGAGCTTCTGTGTATGTGTGTGCGCATCTGCTAGTGAGTGAGTGAGCTTCTGTGTATGTGTGTGCGCATCTGCTAGGGAGTGAGCTTCTGTGTGTATGCACCTGCTAGTGAGTTTTTGTGTGTGCCGGCTAGTGAGTGAGCTTGTATGTGTGTCAGTGAGCTTGTCTGTTGGGATTGTGTGTGTGTTAGTGAGCTTGTCTGTAGGGAGCATGGGTATGTCTGCTCCTATCTGTGGTGAGCATGTGTATGCAGTGAGCTTGTCTGTAGTAAGCTTGTGTGTGTACCAGTAACCTTGTCTGTGTGTGTCATTTAGATTGTCTGTCAATGAGCTTATTTGTGTGCATCAGTAAGATTGGCTGTGTCTGCATGTGAGTATGCCTTACTGTATAATTTACAGTTGCAAGAAAAAGTATGTGAACCCTTTGGAATGATATGGATTTCTGCACAAATTGGTCATAAAATGTGATCTGATCATCATCTAAGTCACAACAAGAGACAATCACAGTCTGCTTAAACTAATAACACACAAGGAATTAAATGTTGCCATGTTTTTATTGAACACACCATGTAAACATTCACAGTGCATGTAGAAAAAGTATGTGAACCCTTGGCTTTAATAACTGGTTGACTTTGGCAGCAATAACTTAAACCAAACGTTTTCTGTAGTTGCAGATCAGACGTGCACAACGGTCAGGAGTAAGTCTTGACCATTCTTCTTTACAGAACTGTTTCAGTTCAGCAATATTCTTGCGATGTCTGGTGTGAATCGCTTTCTTGAGGTCATGTCACAGCATCTCAATCGGGTTGAGGTCAGGACTCTGACTGGACCACTTCAGAAGGCGTATTTTCTTCTGTTTAAGCCATTCGGTTGTTGATTTACTTCTATGATTTGGGTCATTGTACTGTTGCAACACCCATCTTCTGTTGAGCTTCAGCTGGTAGACAGATGGCCTTAAGTTCTCCTGCAAAATG
This sequence comes from Pelobates fuscus, assembly GCF_036172605.1. NCBI lineage: Eukaryota > Metazoa > Chordata > Amphibia > Anura > Pelobatidae > Pelobates > Pelobates fuscus. The sequence goes on along the minus strand of NC_086329.1, from coordinate 72,058,053 downwards.
TCTTGATAAACTTGGGAATTAATTTTTCCTTCGATGATAGCAATCCGTCCAGGCCCTGACGCAGCAAAGGAGCCCCAAACCATGATACCCCCACCACCATACTTCACAGTTAGGATGAGGTTTTGATGTTGGTGTCTTTTTCGCCACACATAGTGTTGTGTGTTTCTTCCAAACAACTGAATTTTGGTTTCATCTGTCCACAGAATATTTTGCCAGTACTGCTGTGGAACATCCAGGTGCTCTTGTGCAAACTGTAAATGTGCAGCAATGTTTTGTTTGGACATCAGTGACTTCCTCTGTGGTATCCTCCCATGAAATCCATTCTTGTTTAGTGTTTTACGTATTGTAGATTCGCTAACAGGGATGTTGGCATTTGCCAGTGACTTTTGTAAGTCTTTAGCTGACACTCTAGGATTCTACTTCACCTCATTGGGCAGTCTGCGCTGTGCTCTTGCAGTCATCTTTACAGGACGGCCACTCCTAGGGAGAGTAGCAGCAGTGCTGAACTTTCTCCATTTATAGACAATTTGTCTTACCGTGGACTGATGAACAGCAAGGCATTTGGAGATACTTTTATAACCCTTTCCAGCTTTTTCAAGTCAACAATTCTTAATCGTAGGTCTTCTGAGAGCTCTTTTGCGCAGGGCATCATTCACATCAGGCAATGCTTCTAGTGAAAAGCAAACCCAGAACTGGTGTGTGTTTTTTATAGGGCAGGGCAGCTGTGACCAATCCCATCTCATTGATTGGACTCCAGTTGGCTGACATCTCACTCCAATTAGCTCTTGGAGATGTAATTTGTCTAGGGGATCACATACTTTTTCCACCTGCACTGTGAATGTTTACATGGTGTGTTCAATAAAAACATGGCAACATTTCATTCTTTGTGTGTTATTAGTTTAAGCAGACTGTGATTGTCTATTGTTGTGACTTAGATGATGATCAGATCACATTTTATGACCAATTTGTGCAGAAATCCATATCATTCCAAAGGGTTCACATACTTTTTCTTGCAACTGTAATTACCCTAAAAGGACTAATATTTTGAATTGAAAAATAAATATTCCAATAATATATATATATATATATACCGGTGTGTGTATATAGATATGTGTGTGCACAATGACTTATGGGGCTGCCATAGATTTTTTTTTTTCCAGGGCTGCTTCGTGTCCCCAGTCCGGCCCTGCCCCCAATCCCTTCTTTCTCCAGTCACTTCTAAACAGCGAACGTAGGAAACGTATCCCCTGTGTGCAGATTACTTTATACTGTTATGTGTTGTCCTCCTTTTTTTTTTTTTATTGAAATAAAGGTGAAGATGATATGGCTTGATATCATTTTCAATAATAAAACAATTCTCCTAGGTCTGTATTTCTCTTTGCTAGTTTTTGTTTTTGTTTTTTGTAATGTTTCTGATTTGCACACAGTTTGAAATATTCCACGTTAAAGGCATGGCTGAACGTGACTGATGGTTAAAATCAAGTTATGCAGGTATTGGTTATATTTAAAAAGGTTAATGGGAAATGGAAAATGAATTCATATCCTGCTTGTGTCTTTAGACAGATTTCAGGATAGTAAGCTCATTCATTTAACCCCTTAAGGACGGCTGGCGTACTATGCCGTCCTTGGGGACCCGGCTCTAATCGCCGACGGGCGGCGTAGTACGTCCCCACCATACAAGGGACTTGCCTGTTCGGTGGGTATCCCCCGCCGGCGATCCACTGATGACAAGCCCATGCTTTGAATATACTCTATTGACTACAACCCTCTGTTGCCTGTCACTCAGCCACTGCCTTACCCATTCAACAATATTGGAATCCAAAGATTGCAGTTTATTGATAAGCCTTCTATGTGCAAGTGTCAAAAGCCTTACTGAAATCTAGGTAAGCAATGTCTACTGCAAGACCCTGATCTATTATTTTAGTTACCCAATCAAATAAATCAATAAGATTAGTTTGGCATGGTCTCCTTGAAGTAAACCCATGTTGTCTCTGATCTTGAAATCCATGTGTTTTTAGATGTTCAACAATCTGATCCTTTAACATGGTTTCCATAACTTTCCCCACTACTGAAGTAAGGCTTACTGGCCTATAGTTGCCCGACTCCTCCCTACTACCTTTCTTGTGAATGGGCACAACATTCGCAAACTTCCAATCTTCTAGGACTACTTCTGTTAACAATGATTGGTTAAATAAATCTGTTAATGGTTTTGCTAGTACACCACTAAGCTTTTTTAATAACTTTGGGTTTATTCCATCAGGTCCCATTGACTTATTTGTCTTTACTTTTGGCAGTTGAAATAGAACCTCTTCCTCTGTAAACTCACATGTAACATATGACTCATTTGTCCTTTCCCTAAATGAGGCCCATTTCCTTCATTTTCATCTGTAAATACTGAACAAAAATATTCATTGAGGCAGTCAGCTAGACCTTTATCCTCTTCTACATACCTTCCTTCTTTTGTTTTAAATCTAACTAAACCTTGTTTTACTTTCCTTTTATCATGTATGTATCTAAAAAAAGTTTTGTCCCTTTTTTTTTTTTAAATTACATTTTTTTACTGGCTCTGCTATTTTCTCTTCTGTGTGTGATTTGGAAGCTCTTATAACTATGTTTAATTATGTTTTAAAGGGACACTATAGTCACCTGAACAACTTTAGCTTAATGAAGCAGTTTTGGTGTATAGAACATGCCCCTGCAGCCTCACTGCTCAATCCTCTGCCATTTAGGAGTTAAATCCCTTTGTTTATGAACCCTAGTCACACCTCCCTGCATGTGACTTGCACAGCCTTCCATAAACACTTCCTGTAAAGAGAGCCCTATTTAGGCTTTCTTTATTGCAAGTTCTGTTTAATTAAGATTTTCTTAGCCCCTGCTATGTTAATAGCTTGCTAGACCCTGCAAGATCCTCCTGTATGTGATTTAAAGTTCACTTTAGAGATTGAGATACAATTATTTAAGGTAAATTACATCTGTTTGAAAGTGAAACCAGTTTTCTTTTCATGCAGGCTCTGTCAATCATAGCCAGGGGAGGTGTGGCTAGGGCTGCATAAACAGAAACAAAGTGATTTAACTCCTAAATGACAGTGAATTGAGCAGTGAAATTGCAGGGGAATGATCTATACACTAAAACTGCTTTATTTAGCTAAAGTAATTTAGGTGACTATAGTGTTCCTTTAAAGAAAACTAGATCAGTTTGGGAAAAAAGAACAGATCCTGAGCGAGGAAGAGAAGAGGAGCGATTGGGGAATGGCATGACAGTGCAGCTTTAAGAGTTATTATAGTCCCAACCAATGTGTTGTTACGTCTCGGTTGTTTTTATAATTCAGTATGGACTTGCAGACTCCAGCAGTGTAAATCCTTGTGCCAAGATTTCCTCCTTTGTGTGTAAGCTGCTGATTATAATAAATAGAATGTGAAGACTTCAGTATGAAAGTGATACACGGGTGCAACCGTTTTTGTGGTGATTAATGAAACTATTTATTTAGTAAAACCTTTTTAAATCATTAAAAACCTTCATTGACATGTCTTGCTCTTTACACTAGGAAAGTTATCTTGGAAGGAACTCCACTGCCTCAACAATCCTTTCATAAGCTGATCAAGGACGATTTGCCGTAAGTAACTCAGTAATCTGAACTCCCAGCGGAAATGGAAAGGACATTGTATTAGTAAGTTTGCCTTATATATTGTAAATATTCATGGGTTAATTCGCTATACAGGAATATTAGAGAAATGATAAGAAAATTGCAAATGTTAACTAGAATATCAAAAAGAGCTGAATAGTTGGAGAATTTTTCCAGTTTTCCCTTGTGCCCCTCTCCCCACTACTCTTCTATGGGAACCACTGGATTGGACAACAGTCATCTTTTCTAGGGCGGAGTGTCTGGTCCCAAGAGACTGACCAGGCATTGGATTAAAGGTAAGTTTTAGAGCCTACATGCAGGGCCGGTGCAATGATTTCTGACATCCTAGACAAAGATCCATTTTGCCGCCCTCTCATGTCACTTACTCGTTGACACACACACACACACTCGCTGGCTGACAGACACACACACACTCGCTGGCTGACAGACACACACACACACTCGCTGGCTGACAGACACACACACACACTCGCTGGCTGACAGACACACACACACACTCGCTGGCTGACAGACACACACACACACTCGCTGGCTGACAGACACACACACACACTCGCTGGCTGACAGACACACACACACTCGCTGGCTGACAGACACACACACACTCGCTGGCTGACACACACACACACACTCGCTGGCTGACAGACACACACACACACTCGCTGGCTGACTGACTGAGACACACACTCGCTCACTGACTGACTGAGACACACACTCTCTGACATACATACTCTCACTCACTGCCTCTCTGTGAGAGGCGGCCGGAGAGTCTGGTGAGTAACCGTCTGTTCCACCCTCTGCCAGCCCAGCCACCCCATCACCCTCTGCCATCCACCCTCTGCCAGGCCTATCACCCTCTGCCAGTCCTATCACCCTCTGCTATCCACCCTCTGCCACCCCATCACCCTCTGCCATCCACTTTCTGCCATCCCTATCACCATCTGTATTAACAAAAGAAAGATAGGCACACCCGATTAATAGCCATTAACGGTGGACTAAGAAAACTAATACACAAAAAGGGTGCTCACTCCAAAAGCTCCATTTCCAAAGAGCTACTAATATAATCATTTAATAATGAAAGGAGGAGCACAACCAATAAAAATTCAAAAAGCTTAATGAGAAGAGGGCGAAGCATGCTCCCTTGATAAAGGCTGATAGTGCCGAAACATTGCGGGCTATTTCACCCTCTTCTCATGTTCCTTGATAGGGTCTGTGTTTGTTATGTATTTTTTGGTTCACTATCTTCTACAGGTATCATAACCTTGCTCTGTTGCATCAGTGGTTACACCACGTATTGTTGATTTATTTAGATCAGAATTTTCTTCTTTTTGATCTTTTTTTCTTTGGTCCTAGTCATTGCTTACATATTGGGTAGATATGTTTAAGTATATTGACACTCTATGATGTCCTTGTTGATACTTGTTATATGTGTGCCTGTACAATAAAGTTTTTTGCATTTTTATTGGTTGTGCTCCTCTTTTCATTATTATATCCCTATCACCCTCTGCCAGTCCAGCCACCTCCATCACTCTCTGCCAGTCCAGCCACCTCCATCACTCTCTTCCAGTCCTATCACCCTCTGTCAGCCAAGCCAAGCCAAGCCAAGCAGCAATTGCCTAGAACACCTGCCTTGCAAAGACTTCTCATCGAGCTGCATTGGGAAGTCTGTGATTGGACAGACACAGAAAGTCTGGCGGGGTTAGAAGGGGGGGGGGGGGGATGGAGCTTGCAAAGGATGCTGACAAGAGGTCTGCAGGTTTAGCAAACTGTTTTCATTTTTTTTTTCAACTTGTATTTTATTGATATTTTTTTTTTTTTGGCGTGAGAACAACATAGAGAACGACAAAGGATCTACAGCTGATTTTTGATATACCGCAAGCAAAAATGCTTAATTAAACATATGCATTTTTGCATATGGGCTATATCTACAAAACAGCGATTTTTATTTATTTTGTATTTGGGCAGGGGAGTGTCCCTTTAATTTATTTATATATCTTGTGAATCTGTTGTACAATGCAGCTGAAATTGTTGGCGCCTTTAAAATAATATTGTGGGGGGGCAAAAAGAAAATGTGATAAATGAATGTGGTTTTCATTTAACATTACATTTATTTCATTCTAATGCAGCGTTTTCCAATTGGTGTTCCGCGGAACCCTAGGGTTCTGCGAGAACAAAACTGGGGTACTGCCATGATTCGCCACATCAAAGATGGCCACCGCTCCCTGCTGTCCCAGGACAGTCAGAAACAATTGTTTTTTGTAAAAGTGTATGGGGTACAGAAAAGAAATGGGAAAATTGAATTTATAAAGCAGGTATTACTTTGTCGACATAATTGACCGGTTTTCGGTACATTCATAACATCGTCATTCGTTTTGTAGTACGTCAATAAGTTAAACACATAATATAGAGCGCAGTACAATAAACAAAATGGTAACCCATAGTATAATGTGCCTTTAGGGCAACATAAAATATGAAACAGGCTCTGGTACATATTAGAACTCGCCTTTTACAATTGTTATTGATACACAGGTTACAACAACTTTGATGACGTCAAAGCGTGTATTAAGTGGCATCGTAGTTGTTCAACAGCACTTTACAACTTTAGACAGTAACAAAAAATCGATATTGCATTCTATTGTTCAATTTGGGTAATTGTACACATATTCATATATTATGTAGGCATACATTACATACACATATGTTAAATAGATTTATTCCCACGTCTCAGGAGTTGGCTTCTCCCACCCCATGTACTCTTTATTATGCTATTACATCTTATGTAACATATGGGGTATGTTGTGCTGTGGATCTGTAGAATTGTGCTGTGTGTGTGTGTGAAGGTTGGTGGTGACTGTGTGGCTAAACAGTACCTGCTTGTCTGTATTGAAACCTATAACATATGATGTTGGGGAAAGAAACTATTTACAATGTGGGTAGCTCTCATGTGCGACACCGCCTCCCATCCAGGAATATCGAATTTGTAGATGTATTACTAAACCTTCAAGCCATTTACCAAACACTACCAAACACGTATATAGTACAGGAGGGACCCCGTCTGGGATTGATTGGAAATCAATGGCCATTTTTATAAAAAGAGGATATATACTAAACTGATATAGTGCTCTGACTATTTTATTTTTTAGTTTTTAAAGGGCACTTTGTCAGGGTATTTATATCGGCAGACATTTTGTGCTATGATAGAAATTAAAAGTGTATATTCTGAAGTCACTCTGAACAGACCAGACTCCATCTTGTTATTTTCAAGTTAACAAAGAGACACGAAATTTCTATCCCTTCTGTAACTAACCACTTGCCAGAGCTAAAGGAATGTATAGTATAAACAAACCAAGTGATAAGAGACTGTCTAAAATGCTAATGGAATAGAATAATTCTAAAACCCAGACATTTGTGACAGAGAAGATTAAATAATTAAATTTTACTTTCTATATCTAACAAGATCCCATTGTATTGAAGGGGTCAGAAATAGTTTACGAACGGTCATATTAGAAATTACAGTAGGAATTGCAGACACATAGTCTGAAGAAAATTCAAGAAAACGGTTTGATCTGACAGAAAACTTAAATTATGAATAACCATAAAGATAAGGAAAATGACGTCAAAATAGCCACCAGGAAAAGTTAACTCTTTCCTGGATAGGTATGTTTAGTGGGACGAGACTGCCCTCTATAGACCAAATACTAAAATTGTTATTTAGAAGATAATCACACCTCCAATGTTTCTATTGGTCTACCACCTAGTGACGAACAGAGAATCTGTTCCTTTAAAAGTTAAGACAAAAGGAAGAGAGAGGTAATCAAGAAAGTCGGAAGCAAGCAGTAAGTAGCAAGCAGAGTCAGAGCGAGAAAGAAACATTCCTTGACACTTAACTACCTGAGAACATCTGGTGAGAATTTCTACTTAACTGGTAATTATACTGGCTTCATTTAATTAATTTAAATTAATTGAAATTTTCTAATAGCATGATATATGACTAGATAAATCACGATCAGATTTCGATATTCAGACATCTTAGTTACTAAAGAATATATATAGTGGGGGCGTGTCTGACTTCCGGCTAGAACGGTCGCATGGGGTAAGAGCTCCTCTCCATACCGAGCCACAAAGCCACTTTAACAGCACAAAACCGACTAAAAAAGACCCCTACCGGAGGTAGAACAGTGAGGGCGATCACACCATCACAACGATGTCCCCCTCGAAGCAAACAAAATAACGGACCCGTCCCGACCGCCGAGAAGAGATAAGCATAAACCGTCCCAAGATGGCGCCGAGACAGTTCCCGCCAATATATCTGAGGAGCCTGCTACAAACCCCGACCAACCAATAGCCCCTGATCTGGAAGGGCAGGTTACTAAGCTCTACCTTAAATCCATGCTGCAAGAATTAAGAGCTACCATCCGAGAAGATTTTACCACCATTATTTCTGGTATCCATCAGGAAATAGCGGAGCTTGGCGACCGGACGGATCACCTGGAGCAAAAGACCGAGGAACTCTGCTCAGCCCACAACATAGCAGCAGATAAGCTTCATGCGCTGGAAGCTGACAACGCCAAAATATGGCAGAAACTGGCAGACATGGAAGATAGGTCGAGAAGGAACAACGTAAGATTCCGGGGAATAGCAGAGTCTGTCACAACAGACCAACTTACCCAATATGTTGTCGCCATGTGTGCAGAAATGGTGCCGACGCTAACGGGCACAGCATGGGAACTGGATAGAATACACCGTCTACCACGGCCTTCACGCCTCACGGCGGACACCCCACGAGACGTAATCGCCCGGTTTCATCACTACAAATCCAAAGAGGCCCTCCTCCAAGCGACGAGAACGACGAAAAACTTACCTCCGCCATATGAAGGTATTCAACTATATGCGGACCTCTCAGCCCTGACTATGGCGCGTAGAAGAGACTTTGTCACGATTACTAAAACGCTGCGGAATCATAAAGTAGCATACAAGTGGGGTTTCCCCACAAAACTCCTAGTATGGCGCAACGGCAAGCAACATGTCATGGCGGACCCGGATCAGGGATTGTCCGTTCTGAAAGACTGGGGCCTCTGGGACCCACAAAGCCCGGCCAAGACAACAGAACCATCTCCACAACGATTTCAACCGGAATGGAAGATGGTGGGACAACACCAACGCTAACCCGCCATGAGGCACCAGGACAAAGAGACTGACTTAAGGACTGTTACCACATGATGACAAACGGCGGTCTACTACGATGGTATAAGTATCTACAATGTTTAGAAATGAGTTATTGTATGTTAGACATTGATGTTATGCTAACCCCCCTCCCGCAACCATAACCGCAACACTAACGTGGGGAAAGGGCGATAGTACTTAAAGGTTGATACCAACCTATCATCCCCGTCCACCCACAGCAATACTAATGGGGAACATAATGCCCAAAGAGTGCCCATGTCTGCGCTCACACCATCGCCCAAACAGAATGTACACAATATGACACGTATGGATTACACAAACACCCCATGAAACCCCCGATCACTACTTGTTGTACCTGTCTTTTTAAGTTACTACTATGCATATTTGGGTGCAATCATTTAATCTATCTAACGCTCACTGGGCCACCGCCGGCAATAGGCTCCACTACTGTAAGGCTGAACCCTGCAGCTACATATAATAATATGGGTTATAAATGAAAAAACGTACTCAATGATGTTTATATGAAACGTAAGTTAATGGCGTGTCACTCCACTCCCCGCACCATTATACAAGTACATGCATATATGGTACCACAGCGGTAGCTGGTAGCTGGCACCGACCCGTCCACCCCACTCTAACAACCACATCCCAAAAAGGTGTTTTTCGGGACCTAAAGCTCCCAAAGGTGGACACACTATCACTCCACTAGGTCACACACCCTCTGGACCCCATTAATGCAACACGGGGCGCAATGTCCGGTACCTGACCATAACCCGTCTCCTTCAATAAGTGACACATAGAGTCCGGCGCTCCCACAGTATTCAAAGAGAGCTCAATAAGGCATAACCTGAAATTGCCTGTCATGGGCCTATTCATACGAAAAGATCAATGCCACGATCTCAGGGGTTGCTATATGATACGACGAAAAATGCTACCACAGGGTTTAAAGTATAGAGCGTGTCACCGAAATGTCACACCTTCCCCCGAACTTCTTTGTAAAGCACCCTGAAGTATGTTACGACAGTAGCACCCGGTATCAGACTATATCTTAATGACTCCCACAACTCATGGCCATACCAATGCTTCAATTGTTGTCCTAGGGGACCCAGTTGAAAACATGACAATAAACAATGAACGCACGCCCTTAACTCTATCACACCCAATGGCTGGTGACACTCATACAACTGAAGGTACTCCTAAGTTGAATGACTAAGGCCAAACACAGTACATACAGAAGTACTGATGCTTAAAACTCCATAGGTCATGGTATGCAACTTGGCGGGAGGGGACCGGGCAGACTCCAGCTTTTTCGAAAAAAAAAAAAAAAAAAAAATCAAAAAAACAAGAAAAAAAAAAAAAATACTATGTTGAAATGTTACATGAATATCTCCCACTAGTAGACGCAGTTATGCCCCAACACCCTACCATATATTAAAGAGGTGACCACGATAGCCCTCCCAATGTCCTGATGCCGAATTACAAGGCATTACAATATCGACCTAATACCTCACCTGCACATACACATGTGCTGAAATTTCATTCTCCACCACAACTATGGCTCTGGAGCGAGTCTACCCCACACGTTCCCGCAACAGGATGGCCACTGGAACTGAACAGGTTAAGATTCCAGCCCATCCATGGGTATACTCTCATAGAAGAGAGTTTGGTTTATTCTTTATTTGTACAATGTATGTTTTTGTTTATGTTTCCCTATGTTATTCCCTCCTCTTTACCCCCCACAGCCTGCACTCGATTTACTTCCCTGGTAGTCAAATACCAACTGGTTCTTGGAGCACCACATACACTCGACACCACACAGGCTTTATATCACCCCACAGCCTATGCTGGACCCAACACACGGCACCACAAGTCTCACAGCTACCACACCTATGCATCGACCCCCCATCTCCCGACTAATGGTACACCAATTCAAATGTCTCTCCATGAACGTCAATGGCTTAAATAGCCCATTCAAAAGACACTCGGCGATGAGAGAAATACACAACTCCAAAGCAGCCATTGTTTGTCTTCAGGAAACTCACCTTTGTATAAAAAAGCCTCCGAAATTCAGCCCTCCTTGCTATCCACAAATATACCACGCGCTCTCACCCCACAAGTCTAGAGGTGTCTCTATACTATTTCACCAAGACTGGGTATTTCAACAGTCTGCGTTATACCAGGATACACAAGGCAGACTATTAATTTTAGTAGGTACACTGAATGGGATTATGGTGACAATAGCCTCCCTCTATGCCCCCAACGAAGCTCAAACCCCCTTCTTGCACAAAGCGCTCAACAAGGTAGAAAAACTCAGGCAAGGCCATACCATTATTTGCGGGGACTTTAATTGCACTTTAGATCCCGAATTAGATATACAGAGAATTCACAACAAGCAGCCTTCACACCAAGCCACATCCCTTAGCCGCAAACTGTCCACACTCCTCCACACGCACAACTTTTATGACACTTGGCGCAATCTATTCCCGAGTGGGAAAGATTACACATATTTCTCACATGTCCACCACGCATATTCGCGGATTGACATGTGTATAGTAGACAACATAACACTTCAAAACGTAGCAGATGTAGAAATTGGCACTAGAACATGGTCGGACCATGCTCCGGTCATCACCACGTTCAAAACCTTATACCCAGTGAGGGGCAGAAGTACATGGAGGTTAAATGAATCCCTTCTAAACGATGTCCCACTATCATGCAAAATAACCGATACTATAAAACTGTTCTACGAAGATCATGCTACAGATGGGACGGATGTCCCAACACAATGGCTGGCCCTTAAAGCGGTAGTGAGAGGTCTACTCATACAAGCGGGGGCAATACGCAAAAAGAGAACCAACCAAACCAGGGAGCGCCTGCTAGAGGAGCTCAAACAAACCGAGACTAAAAACAAACATAACCCCTCTAGAAAATTAACTGCCTTAAGTACCCGAATAAAAGCAGAACTACACGCCATGTCCCTACACGCTTTGGAACAGAACATGCGCAAATTAAACTTAACTCACTACATGCAGGGCAACAAGGCCGGCAAACTATTGGCACGCCGACTGAAGTCCCGCAGCCTACAATCTAAACTCCCATACATGACCTCATCAAAAAACACAAAACTCTATAATCCTCAAGACATAGTGGAGGAATTGGCATCCTACTACGATTCACTATATAACCTTGGTAGTGCAGAGAACACTCACCAGCCCTCCAACTCGGAAATCCGAGACTTCCTCGGACTAGTAGACCTCCCCTCCCTCACAGACGTACAAAAAAAACTCCCTGCTGGCACCATTCACGGAAGCTGAAATACTACAAGCCATTAAAACGCTTCCCAAACACAAAGCGCCGGGACCTGATGGTTTCTCAAACTCCTTCTACATTAAAATGGCCACACACCTCCTACCACATCTTACAACCCTATTCAACCACATCAAAAACACGGGGAACATCCCGACTGAGATGCTCCTAGCTCATGTCATAACCTTGCCAAAACCTGGAAAACCTCCCACAGAATGTGCCAACCTGAGGCCGATCTCATTATTAAACGCAGACACCAAACTGTATGCGAAACTCCTGGCGACACGTATAAAGCCAATGTTACAAGATCTAGCCTCCTCTGAACAGGCAGGATTTGTCCCATCTCGACAGCCAGGAGATAACACACGACATTTCCTGAATTTAATTCAATGGGCGCATACTTCCCAACAAAAGGGCTTACTGCTGGCACTCGACGCTGAAAAAGCGTTCGACCGCCTACATTGGGGGTACATGACAGCAGTACTGACCAAACTAGGGTTTCCTGAACCATTTCAAAAAAGCATATTAGCTCTATACTCAAACCCCACAGCCAAAGTTTACAACACCGGGTTCCTCTCAAGGCCGTTCCCAATAACCAATGGCACAAGACAAGGCTGCCCTCTCTCCCCGTTGATCTTTATATTATGCTTAGAACCACTGATCACACACATAAAACAAATGAACGACATCAAAGGGATTCATACCCCCTTAGGACCCATGAAAATTGCACTGTTTGCAGATGACATCTTGCTGTTCATCACTGAACCATCTCACTCCCTCCCTCATCTCCTACACTTACTAGACAATTACGGTAAAGTGTCATATTACAAAAACAACGCAAAAAAATCGCAGGCTTTAGCGATTCGTCTGCCACACGACGAACTGCTATCCCTCCGAGCCAAATACCCCTTCGACTGGCGCAAATCCTCAATCTCATACCTGGGCATCCAGTTGCCTACTTCACTCTCATTAGTCACTAAAGTAAACCACGACCCCCTTGTGCAAAAATTGGACCTCCAACTCAAACGGTGGGACGACAAAGGGGCCTCATGGCTAGGTCGCATAAGCACAGTTAAAATGATGATATTACCACATATCCTATACCTCTTCCGCACCCTCCCAATAGCGATCCCAAACACGATAATAAAAAGACTCCAATCTACAATTAACGCCCACATATGGAAGAGAACCTCCACGAATTACACAAAGATTAACATGGAGGCCATTCTCAGAAGGGGGCCTTGGCATACCAAACATACAGCTATACTATAAGGCAGCAATCCTGGCACAGGGCATATCGATTCTAGAAAATAAAACACCTCCCTTATGGTTAGCATTGGAAAACGCCTGCATGCCAAGAAAAACGGTGGCCGATGCCCTATGGGCGCGCCAAGACCTACGAACGAAAAACACCTCCATACTACCCCCAACGGCGAATCTACTCCGTATATGGGATCAGACACTGCTCCACCTAGACATCTGTAAAGACCTTCTGTACGCAGCGCCCCTAAAAACACTCACTCACCTCACACCAGACTTGAACCTTGATCAGTGGACAGAGCACGGCATCTACCGTATCAGCACCCTTTTTAACAAGGAAGGCGTAATACCATATCCAATTCTACAACAATCATTTAACCTACCATCTAGGGAACTATTTACATATCTTCGCATAAAGAATATAATACAACTTCACAAATTACATAGAGTCAGGCCCACACGACCACCACCATTTGTTCTCAAATGCCTAGGCAGACTACAAAACGCCAAAACACTTTCCCTCTGCTATAACTCCCTCATGAACGCAGGGACTAAAGATACACCCTCCTACTTGAAAGCGTGGGAGAAAGACCTGAACATACAGGTAGACCAAGCCTCTTGGACGACAACATTGGGCCAGATAAAGAGAGCTACACATAGCGTTAGCCACAGGGAAGCGTTCTGCAAGCTAGCAATGAGGTGGTATCTAGTGCCCGCACGCTTAGCACATATCTACCAGAGTACCTCCCCAACTTGTTGGAGGTGCCACAATGAAATAGGCACGCTCCTCCATATGTTTTGGTCCTGCTCGATCATAGAGAAATTCTGGTCCGAGGTGGAAATGCTTCTAGTACAGAAATTACACATAGCCGTCCCAAAGTCACCGGAAAACTACCTCCTACATATCCTCCCACACTCTCTTAGGGAAGACGAATTACACATATTCACCCATTGCCTCATAGCGGCAAAAACAGCAATAGCCTATAGATGGAAAACACCACACAGTCCTAACCTCTCAGAAGTTATCACTCGCATTGACTCGACGAGTAGGTACGAACAGATGGCCAGCCGCCTTGACAATAGGGAACATACATACTCTGCACGTTGGCACAGATGGGTTCAGTTCAGAGCTCAACAGGAGCCTTCCGAGGGCATACCACCACATACCAGTAGCTAATCGCTCTACAGATAGATCTCTACCCCGAACTGGGCAGACGACTCTCCTTCACTTACAGTATATGTTGTTGTTTAAATTTTAAGTACATGTATTGATTTACCCACAGTATTAAGGATTAATGTCACAATATCTGTAACTGTTACAATATCTGTCTTGCAATATATTTACATGTATTTGGACTCGCTGGTGCCTCCAGCAAAGGTTCGCACACAATCTGAATACTTGATCTGCGTTATCAAGAACCAATGTTGACTTTAATAAAAGGCTGTATCCCCTCCCCCCCCCCCCCTCCCTTCTTCCTTTCTGTACCCCATCATCTCCCATTTTATGCTGAATATGTGAAAAATTGTTAATAAAAACTTAGACATTGAAAAAAAAAAAAGAATATATATGGTTATAGCATCCCAATCTGCAGATGGGATTAATAATAATTATATATATTAATGTGATTATTATCACATGATAGCATGTCGTGATATTTATCCAGGCGTATTGATTTATTTTAAAAGAAGATAGAGTATCTGTTTAGGCAAATTAAAATTCAGCTTGTAGAATTTGATAGATTTCTTTTATTGGATGGTTCCAGGAAGTGACTAATGAACTGTGTTAAATGTTATTTTATCTAAAATTACATAAGAATAGATCTTAATTACCTAGGAGGTCTAGCCAGCATTGAAAGGGTTATTCTAACTATCAGCTAAAGTTGTTACGACCTTACGCTGCACTCTGAGGAATTCTGTTTTCTGTGTGAAACTTTTTCTCTGTGAAGCCCATCATAAATCTTCTTGACAACTAATGTTGTAGATTCTAAGCTGTGTTAACCGTTGGAAAATATATTACCATTTGTATTGCATATTCATGTTATACTGAAAATTTAATTGATTATATTAACTGAAATAGTGGGCACTGTTTACTATTATTATCCCATAAATATCCCCGCAACTTGTTTTTAATGTTATGTGAGTGCAGAGCCTTTCTATAATGAGTTACCGTATATACTCGAGTATAAGCCGACCCGAATATAAGCCGAGACCCCTAATTTTACCCCCAAAAACTGGGAAAACTTATTGACTCGAGTATAAGACTAGGGTGGGAAATGCAGCAGCTACTGGTAAATCTCTAAATAAAATTAGATCCTAAAAAAAATATATTCATTAAATATTTATTTGCAGTGTGTGTATGAATGCAGTGTGTGTATGAATGCAGTGTGTGTGTGTATGAATGCAGTGTGTGTGTATGAATGCAGTGTGTGTGTATGAATGCAGTGTGTGTGTGTATGAGTGCAGTGTGTGTGTGTATGAGTGCAGTGTGTGTGTGTTTGAGTGCAGTGTATGAGTGCAGTGTGTGTGTGTATGAGTGTAGTGTGTGTGTGTGTGTATGAGTGCAGTGTGTGTGTATGAGTGCAGTGTGTGTATATATGAGTGCAGTGTGTATGAGTGCAGTGTGTGTGTATGAATGCAGTGTGTGTGTGTATGAATGCTGTGTATGAGTGCAGTGTGTGTGTATGAGTGCAGTGTGTATGAGTGCAGTGTATGAGTGCAGTGCTGTGTGTGTGTGTGTGTGTGTGTGTGTGTGTGTGATGCAGTGTGTATGAATGCAGTGTGCATGAGTGCAGTGTGCTTGTGTGTGTGATGCAGTGTGTGTATGAATGCAGTGTGTGTGTATGAGTGCAGTGTGCTTGTGTGTGTGATGCAGTGTGTGTATGAATGCAGTGTGTGTGTATGAGTGCAGTGTGCTTGTGTGTGTGATGCTGTGTGCAGAGCCTTGGTGGGGGTGGCCATTTTTATTATTTTTTTTATTATTTTAATACTAATTGTTTTTTGTTGTTATATAATTTTTTTTTAATTATTATTTTTTTTATTATTGTTTTAATATTTTTTCATTATTATTATTAATAATATTTGTATTATTATTTTCGTCCCCCCTCCCTGCTTGCTAGCTGGCCAGGGAGGGGGGCTCCTTCCCTGGTGGTCTAGTGGCATTGGCAGTTCAGTGGGGGGAGAGGGGGGCTGGCAGAGCTGTAACTTACCTTTCTTGCAGCTCCTGTCAGCTCTCTCCTCCTCCGCGCCGTCCGTGCAGCTCCCTCTGTCAGCTCACACTGTAAGTCTCGCGAGAGCGGGCTCTCGCGAGACTTACACTGGGAGCTGACAGAGGTGCTGAACGGACGGCGCGGAGGAGGAGGAAGCTGACAGGAGCTGCAAGAAAGGTAAGTTACAGCTCTGAAAATAAGATCTGTTGACTGGATCATTAGGCGTAATGTGACACTATAGTTGTTGTCCACTAGGGGTCACTAGAGAAATAAATCCTAGACCTATTGGTTTACTTCATTCACAAAATAATATCAAGTGTCAATGTGTAAACAGATAGAAACATTACAGTATCGGAAGATTGAACAAAGTGTAACATATCTGTCAGTATTGCAATTAGATAGTACTGACAGGGCACTACAACTGGTTAAAACCGTTGCGTGCTTGGTTACTCCTGTGCTGGAAGGGTGTTAAGTGCATATACGATCGTGCGGTATTAACACCTGGCAAGGACAGTTATTTATTAGGTCTACTGCGTGGTCTCTTACTCACCGTGCTTGATAAGATTATATGTATCAGATTGTACAATATAATCACAGTATCTAGTTTGCAACGGTAGTATACTCGATACGTGATGTTATCTGTTACTCCTGTGTGACATACAATTTAAGCGTACGATCTATCAGTGCGCTAACAGTGCTTAAATTAGCAAGTATAGCTCATATGACACAATAAATAGATTTAGAAAGACATAGAATAGGAATAGTGCCTTCATGGGCACTGGTTATAGTAAAGAGAGTATGCCAATAGAGCCGCACAATAGTAAATAGGTAAAAGATATTGCATATACTGTGGAATAGTTTAGATGAATCAGTACCCAGATCGGTATTATAGTTACTGACCAAGTCTCAACTGGAAGCAATTTAAGCTATATGGGACGCAAGGCCTTAATAAACTTACAACAACTAACAGAGGTTATTATCAAACCAGCCGACAAGGGGGGCAATATAGTTCTTATGAACAGGTCTGAATATGTCACCATGTGCATGGCACATCTGAGTGACTCTACTCACTATAAAACCCTTCCCTCTGACCCCACGAGTCTGTTTATAGGTGAACTAGAGACACTCCTAAATTACGCTTTGGTCAAACAGGTTATTAATCAAGACAAATTCCGGTACTTGTTAACGCACAAAAATCCTACCATCGCAACATTTTATTGTCTGCCAAAGTTACACAATGGCATTCGTCCCCCTCCTGGCAGACCCATTGTATCTGGGAATAACTGCCTTACCGAAGCCCTCAGTAAATTTATTGAGAAAATTCTTCATCCTATGGTGCTTAAACTACCATCCTACTTACAAGACACCAAATCCACACTTCGAAAACTACAGGACATGACAGTTCCACCTTATACCCAGCTGGCAAGTCTGGACGTGGTCACATTGTACACAAACATTCCACATGAGGCAGGCCTACGAGCATGCAGATTCTTTTTGGATAACGCTGCATATAGCGAGCCCCAAATCACATTCATTCTAGCCACCCTGGAGTTTATTCTCAAACATAATTATTTTGTTTTCAATAGCCAGTATTATCTACAGATCTCCGGGACCGCCATACTTACGCCAACTTATTTTTGGGGTGGTGGGAACAGTGCATTGTTTTGACATCCCGTTTTAACCACTTTCATCAATACATTATAAGCTGGCACAGATATATAGATGATCTGTTACTCATGGTCAGGTTCTGTTCCTGCTTTTGAAGAATTTGTGAAGGCTCTCAATGACAACAACATCAATCTGAAACTAACTCATGTTATTGATGAGCATGAATTAGTTTTTTTAGATCTTAAGATTTTGCTACAACAAGACGGGACTATCCAAACAGAACTATTTAGGAAAGCCACCTCGACTAATAGTCTGTTACATTGGGATAGTCACCATCCATATAAATTAAAAGCTTCCATTCCTTATGGACGAGCATGGCGCAACTGCTCGGTTGACCAAACCTTTTACGATGAATGCAAAATATTAAGATCGCGCTTTAAGGAACTTGGTTACCCGAACCGAGTTTTAAAAAGGGCATTCCAGCGGGTATGTGATGTGGATAGGAACTTAAGTCTTCATTCCACCAAGCCCAAAGTGGAACAAAAGGCCCCACGCTGTATAGCGACTTTCGATCAGGGCTGGGCACCTATGTCCAAGATTCTTAGAAAGAACTGGCCCATATTATTACATAACCCTGAATTATCCAACGTGCTACCTGACTACCCTTCTGTAACAGCACGCAGACCTCGCAATTTACAAGATTAATTGGTTCGCAGCCATTTATCATCTCCCTCACCAGCCACGAATTGGCTAACAGACACGAAGGGAACCTACAAATGCGGCCATTGCAAGGCCTGCCAATTCATATTACCTTCAAAATCAACTACGTATACACAAACCCATATCACCATGAACTACAGCACCACTAGGGTTATTTATCTAATCACATGCAACTGTGGAATCCAATACATTGGAAAAACGTTTCAGCAGTTCAGACGCAGAATTTTACAACACGTGGCGTCCATCCCCAGTGGCAAGACACATCCAGAACTTCCATGCTGGCAAATCCGAATTTCTGAAATTTCAAGCAATTGAAAAACTCTTTCCCAATCCTAGGAAGGGCAACTTTAATAAAGTTCTACTGCAAAAAGAATCGCAATGGATTTTTTTATTTAAGACCTTGGCTCTTCTCGGTCTAAATGAGGAAATCAGTTTTACACCATTCATAAATTAAGTAGCTTTCAACATCGGGCTTAAGTCCACTATCATTAATGATGACGATCATTTTTTAGTTATTGCCTTAATGTCCATGTTTTCAGTTATCAGAATATGTATTACATCATCCTCAAGATTGGCACCAGTATACTATTTTTTCTAGTATGCAGTCTTTACTATAGCATGAGCCTAGCATGCCTATCTATACATTTTATATCTATGGGCTCATTATCTTGCTAGACCTTATACATCTAGTCTGCAGACTGGCTAGTGTACTACTAGCATTCACTACATAGTGTTACATATGCCCTATTTGGGTACTGCTAGAAACCCTTAATTATGGAACTTTTCCTCCACTAAGGGATCTATAGAAGTTTGATATATCCGTTTTGAGCACTCCTGGCCACCGTACCAGCTCATCAAGCCCCCTCCCCCCTGTGCTCCGAGACAACCAATGAGAACTAAGGGCGGGCTTTTTAAACTTTACTTGCCTGGGGAGCAAGTTCCCCCTGACGAGCCTCTAATCCAGGCGAAACGCGCGTCGGGTTTACACCGACATCATCTTGACATTGTCGTCTACTTTCCGTCATTCCCCACTTAGACTCTATTCCTCCAAGTATCTGACGATCTGGTCTCAGCACTTGCCTTACTAAAGTTTATCTTGGCTGTTTAACAGCCCTATAGGCAGATAATAGACCGAGTGTGTTAGCTGAGGATACTACCTACCGATCATACTTAATAATCCTTTCAGAACTTAACGTTTGGGAATCTAACATATCGACCAAGTTAAATTGGAAAGTAACTATCATACCGGTATTGATTCATCTAAACTATTCCACAGTATATGAATTGGAAAGTAATTATCATACCGATCTGGGTACTGATTCATCTAAACTATTCCACAGTATATGCAATATCTTTTACCTATTTACTATTGTGCCGCTCTATTGGCATACTCTCTTTACTATAACCAGTGCCCATGAAGGCACTATTCCTATTCTATGTCTTTCTAAATCTATTTATTGTGTCATATGAGCTATACTTGCTAATTTAAGCACTGTTAGCGCACTGACAGATCGTACGCTTAAATTGTATGTCACACAGGAGTAACAGATAACATCACGTATCGAGTATACTACCGTTGCAAACTAGATACTGTGATTATATTGTACAATCTGATACATATAATCTTATCAAGCACGGTGAGTAAGAGACCACGCAGTAGACCTAATAAATAACTGTCCTTGCCAGGTGTTAATACCGCACGATCGTATATGCACTTAACACCCTTCCAGCACAGGAGTAACCAAGCACGCAACGGTTTTAACCAGTTGTAGTGCCCTGTCAGTACTAGCTAATTGCAATACTGACAGATATGTTACACTTTGTTTAACCTTCCGATACTGTAATGTTTCTATCTGATTACACATTGACACTTGATACAATTTTGCGAATGAAGTAAACCAAACTCCAGCACAGGAGTAACCAAGCACGCAACGGTTTTATTCAGTTGTAGTGCTCTGTCAGTACCAGCAAATTGCAATACTGACAGATATGTTACACTTTGTTCAATCTTCCGATACTGTAATGTTTCTATCTGTTTACACATTGACACTTGATATTATTTTGTGAATGAAGTAAACCAATAGGTCTAGGATTTATTTCTCTAGTGACCCCTAGTGGCCAACAACTATAGTGTCACATTACGCCTAATGATCCAGTCAACAGATCTTATTTTCAATTATTAGTGATCCTGACTGGTCATCTACGATATTGCTATTATTACACTGTAGGAATTGGAATTAGCTTTACTTTTTTCTAGGCACCCTACACTTTATTTAGCCTAGTCTCCTCTTACCCACTCCCCCTCCCCTTCCCCTGATACCCTTCTCCTCCCTTCCAACCACTACGGTCTGTCATATTGGACTAGACTAGTAGTTATGGATAGGGTGGAGTGATTATTCTTCTGTTTGTGCTCTAGTTTTTACACTATGTTTTTGTGTTATTAATAAAGTATTATTATTTTTCGACTACTCTCCTACCTTGGTTTGTATAGATATACCTACCTTGTTGAGTGACAGACGTCTCCTTCCTCTTCACTGAGTTTCTTACTGTATCTACTCAATTATCTCCAAGCTAAAACTTATACATTTATATACATTTTATAACTTTAAAACTATACATTCATCTTCACATATTAATAATCAGCATACTTGAAATATGAACATACTCAAAAATCATGCAAATCCTTCCATTAGTTCAAAAGTTAGTCGCAAGTCCTTTGTGACCGACCGCAGGCACATTTTCATGCCCAAAACAGTTCCATGGATTTGGGCTGTGTGGTCGGTCTATTTTACAACGAGAAAATTACTAAGTCCCATTCGAACGAGCGTTCGCATCTTCGAACGGGACTTAGTCTCCAGCCGCGGTGTCGAAGTAGGTATGGGTCACCTGACCGCGTTCGAATAAGTTAAAATGGCCGCCGCCACGTGTTCGTTTGTCGAATGGCGGCCTTGTCGACGACTTCGGCACTTCGACTGCATTCGAAGTGCCAGTTTAAAAGTTGTAACACTACTCCAAAGTATTTAAAGGGCCAGGAACAGCATACAAAAATCCATTATGCCCAAATATAGTTTGTAAAGCGCAATACATCCCAGGGCCATAGTCGCAGGGCAGGAGGCTGGCAAACCGGCCCCTCCAAAAACGAGTGGCAAGGTTACTTTCGCCACAGTATGGCCGGTGCCGATTTGCAAAAATGCCAGCAATGCAAAGGCCGCTATTTTTTTTCTGTGCTGTGCTCTGTTCTCAGGTGATGTGGATCCAGTGGGGTAGCAGCAAGAGAAGTGCACCCTGTCCATCCAGGTATCCATACTAGGTACCAGTGTTTATTTTACTGTAAATGCATGTAATACTTTATTGCCGATTTGCAGTACATCCTGAGGGGAAAACGTATTCACATAGGATCCTCCTGCTGTCCTGCCTGACAACTTTTTCTCCATCTCCCTGTTGTGCTACCTGGCTCCTCCTTCCCCATCCTTCTGCTTTCCTGCCTGGCTCCTCCTTACCCATTCTCTTGCTTTCCTGCCTGGCTCCTCCTTTCCCATCTTCCTGCTGTCCTGCCTGGCTCCTCCTTTTCCATCCTCCTGCTGTCCTGCCTGGCTCCTTTTTCCTCATCCTCCTGCTGTCTCCTTTTTTGCCGTCCTCCTGCTGTCTTGCCTGATTCCTTTTTCCCCATCCTCCTGCTGTCTTGCCTGGCTCCTCCTTTCCCATTCTCCTACTGTCTTGCCTGGCTCCTCCTTTCCCATTCTCCTGCTGTCTTGCCTGGCTCCTCCTTTCCCATTGTCCTGCCTGGCTCCTTCTTTTGGATCCTCCTGCTGTCATGCCTGGCTCCTCCTTCTAGATCCTCCTGCTGTCTTGTCTGGCTCCTGCTTCCCCATCCTCCTGCTGTCCTGTCTGGCTCCTCCTTTCTCATTCTCCTGCTGTCCTGCCTGGCTCCTCCTTTCCCCATTATCCTGCTGTCCTGCCTGGCTCCTCCTTCCCCATTATCCTGCTGTCCTGCATGTCTCATCCTTCCCCATACTCCTGCTATCATGTCTAGCTCCCAGTGGAGTCTCTAGGATTCATTTTTATTGGGGGCACATGGTGGTCCAGGGACAAAAGTAGGGGGGCACATTTAACCCCGCCGTCGCCGCAGTGTAACCCCGCCCCTGCCGCATGTTAAGCCCCACCCCCGACACAATGTGTTGTTGTTTTTTTAATAATCCCTGGGGGAGGATTTATTATTTTCCACCAGGGATTATTAAAAAAACAAACACATTTCCCTTGATACAGTGCCATAGTTGGCACTGTATCCATATACACACACAGACTGTGGAGTCCATACACACACAAAAGCTTCCTCACTAGCAGGCAGACACACACACAGACTGCTGAGTCCATACACAGACACACAGACTGCTGAGTCCATACACAGACACACAGACTGCCGAGTCCATACACAGACACACAGACTGCTGAGTCCATACACAGACACACAGACTGCTGGGTCCATAAACTGACACACAGACTGCTGAGTCCATACACAGACACACATACTGCTGAGTCCATACACAGACAGACTGCTGAGTCCATACACAGACAGACTGCTGAGTCCATACACACACACACACACACACACACACAAACACAGACTGCTGAGTCCACACATACACACACACAAACACAGACTGCTGAGTCCATACACACACACACACACACACACACACACACTGCTGAGTCCATACACACACACACACACACACACAGACTGCTGAGTCCATACACACACACACACACAAACAGACTGCTGAGTCCATACACACACACACACACACAGACTGCTGAGTCCATACATACACACACACACACACAAACACATTCTGCTGAGTCCATACATATACACACACACACACACAAACACATACTGCTGAGTACATACACACAGACTGCGGAGTCCATCCACAGACACACACACACACACACACAGACAGACTGCGGTGTCCATCCACAGACACACACAGACACAGATTGCTGAGTCCACACACACAAACACACATCCTTTCTCACTAGCAGACAGACAGACACACACACACACACACACAGCAGCAAGGGGTGTTGCTGAACTGCGGGGGTGAGGCTTATGTGCAGTAGGTGGGGCTTGGTTTGAGGGCGGAGCTTGTCAGTGCCCCAGCATCTTTCCACAGACAATACCCAGCACTGCATTCCCTCGGACTGTAATAGACTGTTACAGTCCGAGGGAATAGAATTTAAACACATGGCCAGCAAGTTGCCCTTTTGGGGGGGCACAGCATGATGTAGGGATGCCCCACCCTAGCGACGCCACTGCTAGCTCCTCCTTTCAGTCCTCCTTGAATCCTCTAGAGGAGGAATTAGAAAAGGGACAAAAGGTGAAGTTCATATGGAGAAATTTATGGTGTGGGGCAAAATATGGAGCAAGTTAAAGGTGTGTGTGTGTGTGGAGGGGATATGAGAAAAGGGGCAGAGGTTGGTGGGATATGAAGAAAGTGGAAGGCGTGTGTCTAATGAAAAGTCAGCTAATACGATTAAAATACTGTTGAATGTCTGATTATATAAGAGAAGTTGGGGGACGGGGGACTGAGAAAGGAGACACAAAGTTTGGAGAATATAGAAAAAGGTGAAGGTTTGAGGGCAGATTATGAGAAAAGGGACAAAAGGTGTGGGGTGAATATGGAGGAGGTTTTGGGCAGAATGGGGAAAAAATGGAGGATAACACAATAAACGGGTGGTACGATACACAAAACGAGTTAAGACTAAAGATGGGATAAGAAACACAAAAGTGGTGTTAAGAGACGCACAGGTGAAGATAGATAGATTTTTTTTTTTCTAAAAGAGACTATCTAATGCACAGCTTACCAAACTTTGTGGTGCAACACATTAGTGTGTCGGCCACACAATTTGAGTGTGTCGCATAGAGGTGTCCGACAGGAAGGGGAGCACATTGCACAACGTTACCCTCCTGCTATCACTTCGTGTAGCATTGTCGAGCTTCTGTTTCCCCTACCTGGTCTGACAGGAATCGCTCACTGAGAGCACAGAACTGCGTGTCGGAAAAGGATGCGTGTCTGAAAAGTGTGCCACCAACGTAAAAAGTTTGGAAAGCTCTGCTCTAATACTGAGATGGCCTCTGTTAATGTGCCCTGGAGAGGGGTCTCTCTATTATTATTATTATTGCTGGCATTTATAAAGTGCTGTGGGAGGTTTTGTGAGTGCAACCTGGTGCTGTGATGTGGAAAGTTCTGCTCTAATACTGAGATGGCCTCTGTTAATGTGCCCTGGAGAGGGGTCTCTCTATTATTATTATTATTGCTGGCATTTATAAAGTGCTGTGGGAGGTTTTGTGAGTGCAACCTGGTGCTGTGATGTGGAAAGTGCTGTGGGTGCAATATGATGATGTGGGAGCAATCTGGTGCTCTAGATGATGTTGTGCATGTTGCCTATTGCTGTGGCCAAATGCAGATTCTACACTGTTATGTATAATTCAGTTATAGTTAATTAAAAGTATCACAAAAAAATAGCTCAACTGGAAAAACTGGAAAATTACCGCCATTTGATTGGTAGTATGGGCGGGGAGAGGGAATTTTCACACGCCCCGTCTTGCCTCCTGATCCACCCACCAGTCCGTATTGGACGCTGACAAGGGGAGGGGTCTCCCTCCGTCCCTTTATAAGGAGTCTTCCTCTCAATTACCGGCTTGCTCTTGACAAAGGTGTATGTAAACGCCGAAACGCGCCTCGAGCTGTACCATGCCGATGCATATTATTTGCTAGAACTATTTCTTTTTTCTTTATTTTTATCTTTAACTGGGTTACCATGATGCCTGTACTTATGTGTACCTAACGAAGTTAGTGGACTGTGCTCCTCTGTTCTACTTATGAGGGATAGCTTGAGGATGCCTCGAAGCAGCAGGTAGCTTTGCCATTTTTAAGTTCAGTTAGTGAGCTGGCTAGGGCATACTAGGGTGCAGTGTCTCTAGGCTATTTCATTCAGGGCGTTTTACCGTATATGGGTTTCACTGGTGCAATTTGGTATGTACTAGGGGGGAAGTCCATCCTCTTTTTCCAATTTCGTTCACTTCTATGGATCAACTGAGTTCTGCACCCAGCTACTAGCAGCCACTTCAGTATACCGGCTGTTTACCACTTATACTTAGTAAGGTCCACTAGCTACCGCCTCTGCGACTGATTTAAATTAGTAGACCAGTACCCATAGGAACCTATCCAGTGACTTCTACCTCCTTTACAGTTACTGGGATTTTTGTGTTTGGCTATTGGGTTGGGTCCTCACTATCTTTAGAGGTGTTTCCAACAGTACCATCAGGTGTCTGGGGTTAACGTGACGTTACTTGGGGATCTATTAAGGCCCATATAGTATGAGCTACGTTTAGCCCCTAATTACCTGTGTTTTGTCTTCATGCCATTAGTTACCGGGTATTTTAACTAGGTGAAGTTTTCACTTTTCTCATGATTGCTACACGTTGTTTTTTGGAGTTCATTTGGGTATCTAGCAATTTTGCCTTTACCTTAATTGAATTTATATATATTTTTTTGATTGTCAATAAAGGTCCCCACCATTTTTTTAGCTATACTTACATTTGGAGGTATCTGTGGATTGGAGTAGATCCCACCTCCTCTTTTGGAGTTGGCGGTCTACCCCATCTTTTTGTATGTTTTGCTAAATATTTGACCTCTTCGAATTAGTACTTGGTGGCAAAACCCTTGTTGGCAGTCACAGAGGCCAGACATTTCTTGTAGTTGGTCACCAGGTTTGTACACATCTCAGGAGGGATTTTGTCGCACTCCTCTTTGCAGATTCTCTCTAATTCATTAAGGTTTCGAGGCTGACATTTCGCAACTCGAACCTTCGGCTCCCTCCACAGATTTTCTATGGGATTAACGTCTGGAGACTGAACCACTCCTTTGTTGCCTTGGCTTTGTGTTTTTGCGGTCTTGCATGGAGCACCAGACAGAGGAAGACTGACAGTAATTTTGTGTTTCCTCCATTTGCAAATAATCGCACCACCAAGCTGCTTAGCGATGGTCTTGTAGCCCATTCCAGCCATGTGTAGGTGCACAATCTTGTCCCTGACATCCTTGGACTGCTCTTTGGTCTTGGCCATGGTGGAGAGTTTGGAATCTGATTGATTGATTCTGTGGACAGGTGTCTTTTATACGGGTAACGAGCTGAGATTAGGAGCACTCCCTTTAAGAGAGTGCTCCTAATCTCAGCTCTTTACCTGTATAAAAGACACCTGGGAGCCAGAAATCTTGCTGATTGATAGGGGATCAAATACTTAATTCACTCATTGACATGCAAATCAATTTATAACTTTTGTTGACATGCGTTTTTCTGCAATTTTGTTTTGTTCTGTTCTGTCTCTCACTGTTAAAATACACATACCATTAGAATTAAAGACTGATCATTTCTTTGTCAGTGGACAAACGTTCAAAATCG
The DNA here is from genome assembly GCF_036172605.1 of Pelobates fuscus. Classification (NCBI taxonomy): domain Eukaryota; kingdom Metazoa; phylum Chordata; class Amphibia; order Anura; family Pelobatidae; genus Pelobates; species Pelobates fuscus. Next base: position 72,030,659 of record NC_086329.1, on the reverse strand, counting down.
ACAGAGGATTAAATACTTTTTTCCCTCACTGTGTGTGTGTATGTGTATATGTGTGCGTGTGTGTATATATATATACCGTTAATTTCCACTGGGGAATGCATTTTATTTATATTTTTAGGTATTTAGGGCATTTCCTCCTATACGGAGTATTGAAAGGCAGAGATAGCTACAGCTGGTCTGATTGTTCGCTGTGACATCACTGTGACATCATCCTTGCTGAGCACAGTTCAGTCAGTACACACTGCTTAAACAGTAGTCACTGCTTAGCTGCTGTGGTGATCACGTGGCTAAAGATGGCAAATAGTAGAACAATTTTTTCCTGTTTTCCATGTGTATGCTGTGATGTAAGTAAAAGACTTGATTTTCTGTATAAGATTCCAGTTCTACATATAATTAACTGAGTTTTATTATGTTAACCAATTCCCCAGTGTAGTCCAGGATGGGGGATAAAGAGAATACAGATTGAACATGTTATCTGATTAGTAATGGTGAACACTGGGGAGGTTACACTCAGGTCTATCATTTTATTCTTTCTTCAATATTTAACCCTTTCATGGCTCCAGTTTTAATGTCCAAAGCACAGTGACAGCATATGGTTACTGTATCGGTTTTTGTGGTATGAATTCCTTGACCCTTATTCATTTCAGTTAGTGGTATGTCAAGTGAAAGTACTATAGAGTATTGTTATTAGGATGCTTATACACACATATATCCTGTATATGTATATAATAAATATATCCGGACTGAAAGACAGCACTGAGACACTAATACTAGCAGCACAGGAACAGGCAATCGGCACCAGATCAATAGAAGCAGAGTCTACCACACCAGACAGGACCAGAGATTCCTCGCAGACAATCCAGCACATAGTAACCACGCTGAGAGCCACAAATAACTTGTGATCCTGTTCGTCTGGCAAAGAGACTTTTTCTGATTCTTTTAATTTCTGCCTTTTCAGGTCAGCGGAACACAAGTAATCAATGTTATCGAGCAAGGAGCAGGGGCACACCCAGGTACATTAAAACACTTTGTGTGTGTGTGTGTGTGTGTTGTAAATATATAAATATATATTGGATACATATCACATATCCCATTAAAGTAACCAAACTACCCATCATTAACCTGCTTACACCATTTTTATATCCACTTTGTGACTTACTGTAGACTAGATGCTGCTATCATGACTGGCTTCAGCTATCGTGGTTTTACTTTTCGATGTCTGTCTTTCATTAACCTCGATTGAGTGATACTGTCTGCTGCCATTTGTAATTCTTATTTTGTCTTATTATTAATTTGCAGATGGTCCCCAGATTCCAGTTGCTTCTGATAGTGATTCATTCTCCTCACCAGATGAGGACAAGTTAGCCACTTTTGAGAAACAACTCGAAGATGAGTACAAAGTTAAGAGCGAAGCAGAAAAGCTGATAAAGGCGTATTCTACCGACCGCTCCAAAGTATGTTTGGCATATTTTATTTTATCTTAAAGATAAACTATATCTTTATTTATTTGCATTTTAGAAAACTCCTTCCACTTTCTGCAATGTGTGACTTTTTCCCACTCGTGATGGGATCCTAGCTAATTTTAGTTGATAGCAGGCTGGGGATCCAGGAGCTAATGGACTCTTTCTGCTCCTGGATCGGACTGAAATTAAAATACATCATTTTGTGGAGTTCGCCTACGGCTCTCTCTCAGCTGAATAGTACAAGGCTCTTCCTTCCACTTTTTTAAGTACAAAGATATACACAACTCTCGTTTTTTTTAGTTATTTTGATTTGATGTATTTACAAGACATATTGGGGGGTGGATAGATGGTGAAAGAGAAATAAGAAACAAAACCGTGGGTGAGAAAAAAAAACGTGGAAAGACATGATAGCAAAGGATATAAAGGATGCACAAGGAATAGGCAGCCATAAGTAAATACCATAAGAGTGAATGAAAGTAAAATACAGGATAAATTGAAACGTCCCAGAGAGCACATTCTGTCTAATTAGAAGGGGCTGGCATTTCAGATAAGGTAGGGATCAAGGTAAAGATTGGTAAACGAGTATTCCCTAACATCCTCTCCATCTACCATGATGTTGTCTTCAAATAGTTTGTTAATAGCGGAGGGGTACAATATGTTGATGTATAGTTTCCACATTTGCTAAATCCTTTTTGTTAGCTTTCCTTTTGCCGTTGTTGTAAATAGTGTGTCGGTTCTGAAAATGTGAAGTAATTTGGTGGTAAAGAGGGAAATATATTAAATCTCTAGGTGAAGACCAACAATAGAGGAGAAATGCAAGGAACATTACAGTGTTAGAAATACAAACCTGTATCCCTAATGCTGAGGTGCCCCTGTCCCTAGTCAAATACAAGAAACCAAGAGGGAGGCACTCATCTAAACATGCATACTTATAAGGGTGCTGTTGGGGCCAATTCATACAACATACAAGATCCAGCGCACTCACTAAACAATAATTTAAGTATTAACATGTAGCCGTTTTATTTAAAATCACCTTACCTAGTCAAAAATAATGGGGGATTAGTTACATTATATGATCATACGTTGCATAAGCCTGCCACAACTCCAATGTTTTTGCCTAGTTGAGGTGGATTAATCTCATAAGAGCATACATTAGGTTGCTAGATTAGGACCAGCCAAGAATGGGGTACATTGACGTTGTGGCAGGCTTATGCAATGTATGATCATATACTGTAACTAAATTCCCATTATTTTTGCCCAGGTTAGGTGTTTTTAAATAAAGCGACTACATTATATGAGCCTTGAGATTGCTATTTGGTGAATGGATGAGTGCGCTGGATCTTAGTCAAATACATGTCATCGTCCCCCTCCCCTCATGTGCAATACAAAATAATAGTAAAGTTTTGCTTACCTTTTCCACCTCTCTACATCCCGCAACATCAGTGAGGAAACGTGGCATTATTCTTGATGGTCCAATCCAATGTTCCTCCTGGGTTGCATTGGAGATCTGATGCTTTTCTATGAGCTTCCGCGACACATGACCGATTTTTACTTGTTGCTGTGGAAGCACCTCTAATCATTGTCAGTATGACAGCCTTTAAAGGTGAACTTAACCTAGCAATAACTTCTAAAAAAACCTGCACTGTTTTACATTGCAGGATTAAAAGGGAAAGGAACTCTGCACCCAGGCCATTTCACTGAGATTAAGCGCCTTGGTGACTTCATTGTCTCTTCAAAAGGGTTTTAAGGGACAGTGAAAATTAAACTTAGCTCATGTATACATGGTGGTGTGGGGTAATAAACCTAAACGTCCAGTCTTTGTTTATCTTAATTATCCATTTGATTTTTCTGCTTACAGGATCAGAAACATTTCAGTGATGCTCAGAAAATACTCCATGACAGCAAAAGAAAAATAGAAATTTTGCGCATGTTGATTCTCCAACATAAAGGTAAAGGTTCAGTGATGTCATATGTTCTGTGTATTGTGAATGTGGTTTGTGTTCTGCTCTCTTATAGAAAGCTAGGTTTATGGGGAAACATACAGCTCTTGGAAGTGTCAGACAAAGGGAATTCAGCTATGATTCAAATGTTATTTCTTGTATTATTTGCAAATAATGGAATCTCCCAAGAATATTGCACTAATGCGTTTCGACCGTTATGGTCTTTATCAAAGTGCTGTAGTGTGAAACAAATTTAGCGTTTAAATACATTAAAAAAGGCGCGCATTGTGATTTCTTCGCCTGTTTTTATATATTCCGTGATATGACATATTCTTATATATATGTAATCCTTTTCAATAATTTTTACTGTGTTAAAATTAGTAAAATATTTTATTCCAATAAGCTTCCCCACCAAAGTTCCGAATAGCAGTACAAAGCATGGATAAATATGTATAAAATGGATGTTCTTTACACTGTTTATTTACATTATGGACATGGTACAAAAGATATTTGAGAAAAACTCATTGATGCTGACCGGAACCGGAGTTTCGCTGGAACGCAAAGGGAACATGACCGCTGACCCGGAAATGCCCTGTGACACGCAACGTGACCGGAAGCCGGAAATTAAATGACGAGGAGTAACAGCCGGAAACCGGAAGTAAACCGGCGAAGAAATCACAATGCGCGCATTTTTATATGTATTTAAACGCTAAATTTGTTTCACACTACAGCACTTTGATAAAGACTATAACGGTCGAAACGCGTTAGTGCAATATTCTTGGGAGATTCCATTATATGCTATGCTATGCAAATAAAGTTTGTTCCTGTACTTCCTGACTTGGTTTTCATCAATTGACACAAGGGGATTCTGACAGAGATAAACTTAACCTGCCTTTCCAGCATTGCGGTCTCCAGGAAATTATAAAAAGGCGCTTATAGTCTGAGCCGCTATTTAAGGCTCAGCACCACGTGAGTGGTCAATTTTATATTTATTTCATTTCATTCATTTTATACAGGCTATACTATGTCCTTTATTTTATATTTTTAGGACATCCAAGACATATGGTAATATTGCCTGTTTAATATATTTTATCTATTTTATATTTGGTGTATAATTACTTGCTCTCACTATACTATTTACGATATTGCTTTATACACTTTCTGTGTGATTTGGAGCGACTCACACTTGGTGATTTGAGCACCTTTTACCAATATTCCTCCTTTTTTACTGTGTTTTATTATAACAGGCTATTTACCCAAGATTATTTTGACACTTTTAACGTAGCGATTTCATCGCCAATCTCTGCTAAATATTGGAGTAAAAGTGTTTTTTTTCTCTATTTTGGCATATACACCAATAACAACGGTTTTGTAATGTGTATTTCGTAAAGCTAGTGTGTGCTATTGTGTTCAGCTACATCTGCTGAGTATAACGATACCCCCATTGTATGCCTTTGGCACTATTCTGTGAATCTACAATGCCATATAAGAGACAAGGCTATTTCAGTTTCTATAATTAGAATTTTCATATAATGATTTGACGGGCCTATGTCTCATTTTGGAGTATTATAGCAGTTTGACTGTTTAAATAACCCCACAAAGGGCTTTCATTTGATAAAGCAGATACCCCAGGGTATTTTATATGGCGTATATTGTGCCCTAACTTGTCACCATTTTTTTACGAATTTATGCCAATGTTTGTGGTGAAAGGAAAAAAAATATTTCTTACACTTGATATGTGTCACTGTCATAATATCCCCAAAAGTATGCTCAGTTACATCTTCTGAGTAAACCAATATGCCCAATGTATGACCTAGACACTATTTTGTGATGTTACAGTGCTGTAAACGAGACGTGACAAGTTCAGGTTTTTAAGTGTGAATTTTCATGGTGTTTTGATGTGTCCGTGTCCCACTTTGGAGCTCTTTAGCAGGCAAGCTAGCCTAACACCGAATTCACCAATTCCCCACTATTTTCCGCCCACCCCAGCTAGCTAAATATATAATTTTAAAATATTTTAATGAATTAATAGAATAAATATAACCCCTGAGGATTCAAAAAGATAAAAATTAACCCTCAGGGTTTAAAAAAATAAAAAGCTGATGACTGTAAAATGTAGTCCCTGCCAATTGGCAACTGTAGTCAGTGATCAATTGGCATGAAAGGGGTTAATTATATTAAAGCAGGTGAAAGGGGGTGGGATTTAACTTAAAAACTTTTATTTACAGGGAGAAGCAGATCATCACTGATCCGTCTCCATGCACTTCACACTGGCCGCGGAAGAGTCAGAGGCTGTCAGAGCGATCACAGCTGCAGGGACAGTGCGATCGGGGGCTCCCAGTCTGCGTTGAATACCGAGACAGACCAGAGGAGCGTTAACCCCGCGATTGCGGTGATCAAGGGTTAACTTTAATAAATGACAGAACTTTTCCATCAAGGTTCCTTTAGGCAATGACAAGCTTGATGGGAAATTTCTGTCTGTGGTCGGAAAGCGGTTAAAATGTTTTGTGTTTGAAACAGTGCACTGAGACATATAGAAATATGTAGAGAAACCTTATAGAAATTACCCGTTTAATACTGTGACACCTGAAACTACCATGTCGATTTCCTTTTTACCATTAATATAATAAAATTTAATAATTTGTGTCCTAGAAACACCTACAATAAGTCCATTGGAGAAACGCATTGAGGAGTTGAGCCACCGATTTGCGATCGAGCGTGCCGTGGCTGAAGGAGCCAAACATGCCATCCAGAAATTGGATGGAAAGCCGCTTGTTGAGGTCAGTTACAAAGTGTATTCTCTTAACCATTTCATCCCCAGAATGAATAATGGGCCTCCAATGTCTGTCAAGGGGTTGGAAGTTGCAGTTTATTGGCATTAGCCAAGTAGCCATGGTATAGTATTATGACTTATAAAGCGCCAACAGAATCTGCTTTATGAATAATTTATGTTCTCTCTTCTGAGACCTTAATTGTTTGAAGTCTTTATTGGTCCATTTGTTCTGTATTTTATTCTGTCTCTATGGTGCTTTATTTACAATTCTCCCAATTGTTTAATTCCCATTTAGTTTTATTAAAAGCCAATAGCATAATATCAATCTATGGAAATCTATGCTAACTAGTTTTTTCTTTTCCATTCAGCATTTAAGTTAAATACGGGTTTTTTTCAATAAACTGATTTGTAGGAAATAAAAATCTGAATTACCAAACTGAAACAAACCTAGATAAGCTCTGACTAAAGCCGAGATGGAATTTCTCCAGATCACTATTTTTAGTTTAAATATTTGCAGTTCAGATTTCAGACTTTAGTGATTAATCCTGAGTTTTATACATTGAACATGATGTGGAATTATAACACCCTTTATAAATACAGTGAAAGTATGAGCCACACTTGTAGGACTTGTGTGTCTAACCTTGAACATCAGCTCATGTTAGACAGCAGCTTCCAGATATTTTTGCCAGCAGATAATGTCTGTCGTTCTGTTGATCCTTTATCTTTTTTTTTCACTTTTTAACAGGCACAATCAATACTACAGGCGTCAAATGAAAAGCTGGACCTCCTTAAATATTCCTTGCAGGAACGAGTGAAAGAACTTCCTGATGGCCACCATAGGAAGAGTATAACCACCGAGGAACTGTCCCTTGGTTCAGTCAAATCCAAGTCCATAGCACTAACCGGTAAGTTGTTTTGTCTCTGAAAGATCTGGGAATAAACGAAACAAGAATATTTAACATTGAAATATCCGAGCATGTTTCCATCTGTGTGAAGTCTGACTGGAGGAAACTCACAGTTAGTCTACTGATATTCCAGCAGGATTTATTCTATGTGACGTGTATGCAAGTTTAAATGTGACCGGTGACATTTTAAATGATAACAATATGTAACTCTTAGCATCATTCTTCCAAATGTACTGAGCTAGCTTTCTGCATAACTTTTTATTGAGTGAATTAATAGCATAAACTAAGTAAACAAGTTAAGCATTACACTTTGAGGAATATTTTACTAATGGGAAATTAGATAAATGACTTTACTTACTGTCTAAGACACAGTTTATAATCATCTGAATATGTGAAAATGACATGTTACTGAGAATTTGCACTTTTTTGGTATTCTCATGAATTCAGTTTTACTTTTTTTTTTTTTTATTATCTTAGAGTCCCACTAAGTGTAAAGGTTAATCCAGACGTGGACTCCTTGTTCACTTTGCATAGAGGGGTTCCAACTTGTATAGCGTGGACTTGTTGCATTTTGGTTCTGAATTACTCCTGTGAGTGTTTAGAAATATCTAATAATGCAAATAGTATACGTTTCCTCTCTAATGGCACCAGTGAGATAAACCTTGTCTGACTACCAAGCAGGGACTAACTGAAGTTACTGAGTTTTTATCTGTTTGTAAGTTCAGTTTTGGTTGATTTATATTCTGATAAAGATGTAAAAGCTGCCTAATCATTTCATATTCTGTGTGTGCTACTTTGACCAAACACAAAGTTTTCTTTAACATCAATGTGAAAGTGTAATAGCCATTGTTACAATATTTATTCTGATTGTTTGACAGGTACTCTGAAAGTGCGAGTAAAGGGCTGTCACGGTATTCTGGAGAATGTACCTGGCAGACTAAAGGACCCGTCAGATGTTCTCCCTGGCAGGAGTCCACGTCGAGGAAGATTCTTATTAATGAACCGGATCAGAAGAAACAACCGTGGCAGCAATCAGAACATCCAAGAGACTTTTGACTTTTCTAGTACAGTGATTTTTATCTTATTAATCCCGTTATGTGTACAGTGACGCTCAATAACAGTGCTCAATATCTGGGGTATCGAACCTTTCCCTGCTACAATTGTTAAACTACATATCCCACCATTTACTGACAGAATTTATAATCATAGTCCAGTAACATTTGACAAGGTCCAGTAACATGGTTAGACAAGGTCTGTATAGGAATCTTGGATCCTTTAACTCTGTAATGTTCCTGTTTGGGGAGAATGGAGGCGAAATACAAATATTATTATCTAATAGGATTCTCCGTCCTTCACAAAGACCCTGCCAATCAATCACAATACTGAAAGTGTTGTCAAGGAGATCAGTTTTACAAAACATATTTCCAGATATCCCTCCGCAATTGCCTTTTTCCAACAAATTATTTTACAAATTCTGAATGAAGTGACTCTAAACTTTAAAAGTGAAGGAAACATTTACCAAAGATTCTTCAAGCTGGGAATCCTATCTGTCAACTTTATATCCTCCTCTAAACAAGTTACAAGTTGCCTTTTGAAACGTCCTCCTGGTCCATGGGGAGAATACTGGCTCACAACACCCCTTACATTATCGTCTTATCTAATCAGTAGACGAGATCTCGACTACTTTACTCATTGATGATTTCATTGTTTCTTTGGGATTGCGGCTTTACCATTCTGAGACTTGAACACAGCTCACAGCCTGACTTTCAATTTTATGCTCTGGACTTTCCTGATTATTTGTTAATGCACTGTTTTGGGTTAATTTTTTATCATCCATTTAATTGCCATTAAATATTATTATTACATGTATCTAACAATGACATTGTGATATATAACAGTACATTATTATGTAATCCTGTACATTCATAATAAATGCTAATAGTATTAAACAAATACAATAATACACAAACGTTACTGTATAGTAGAAAACATGGAATAGTGTGACAAAAAATATATAAATAAGATAGGCCCACCTCTCAGATCACCAGTAAAATCCTTGACATAATGTCATACCCAGGGGTGTATAACACAGGAGGGTCTATGTAGCAAACCTCATAGGAAACTGTAGCACTTCAATATATGTGGAGTATAAACTGCAAGAAAGCCTCCTTAATTCAGTGTGCCAAAACAAGGCTGCAGGGTGTTACCTCCTTAATCCAGTGTGCCAAAACAAGGCTGCAGCATGGTACCTCCTTAATCTAGTGTGCCAAAACAAGGCTGCAGGATGATACTTCCTTAATCTAGTGTGCCAAAACAAGGCTGCAGGATGGGACCTCCTTAATCCAGTGTGCCAAAACAAGGCTGCAGGATGGTACCTCCTTAATCCAGTGTGCCAAAACAAGGCTGCAGCATGGTACCTCCTTAATCCAGTGTGCCAAAACAAGGCTGCAAGATGGTACCTCCTTAATCCAGTGTGCCAAAACAAGGCTGCAGGATGGTACCTCCTTAATCCAGTGTGCCAAAACAAAGCTGCAGGATGGTACCTCCTTAATCTAGTGTGCCAAAACAAGGCTGCAGGATGGTACCTCCTTAATCCAGTGTGCCAAAACAAGGCTGCATGATGGTACCTCCTTAATCCAGTGTGCCAAAACAAGGCTGCAGGATGGGACCTCCTTAATCCAGTGTGCCAAAACAAGGCTGCAGGATGGTACCTCCTTAATCTAGTGTTCCAAAACAAGGCTGCAGGATGGTACCTCCTTAATCCAGTGTGCCAAAACAAGGCTGCAGGATGGGACCTCCTTAATCCAGTGTGCCAAAACAAGGCTGCAGGATGGGACCTCCTTAATCCAGTGTGCCAAAACAAGGCTGCAGGATGATACCTCCTTAATCCAGTGTGCCAAAACAAGGCTGCAGGATGGTACCTCCTTAATCCAGTGTGCCAAAACAAGGCTGCAGGATGTTACCGCCTTAATCCAGTGTGCCAAAACAAGGCTGCAGGATGGGACCTCCTTAATCTAGTGTTCCAAAACAAGGCTGCAGGATGGTACCTCCTTAATCTAGTGTGCCAAAACAAGGCTGCAGGATGGTACCTCCTTAATCTAGTGTGCCAAAACAAGGCTGCAGGATGGTACCTCCTTAATCTAGTGTGCCAAAACAAGACTGCAGCATGGTACCTCCTTAATCCAGTGTGCCAAAACAAGGCTGCAGGATGTGACCTCCTTAATCCAGTGTGCCAAAACAAGGCTGCAGGATGGGACCTCCTTAATCCAGTGTGCCAAAACAAGGCTGCAGGATGGGACCTCCTTAATCCAGTGTGCCAAAACAAGGCTGCAGGATGATACCTCCTTAATCCAGTGTGCCAAAACAAGGCTGCAGGATGGTACCTCCTTAATCCAGTGTGCCAAAACAAGGCTGCAGGATGTTACCGCCTTAATCCAGTGTGCCAAAACAAGGCTGCAGGATGGGACCTCCTTAATCTAGTGTTCCAAAACAAGGCTGCAGGATGGTACCTCCTTAATCTAGTGTGCCAAAACAAGGCTGCAGGATGGTACCTCCTTAATCTAGTGTGCCAAAACAAGACTGCAGCATGGTACCTCCTTAATCCAGTGTGCCAAAACAAGGCTGCAGGATGTGACCTCCTTAATCCAGTGTGCCAAAACAAGGCTGCAGGATGGTACCTCCTTAATCCAGTGTGCCAAAACAAGGCTGCAGGATGTTACCGCCTTAATCCAGTGTGCCAAAACAAGGCTGCAGGATGGGACCTCCTTAATCTAGTGTTCCAAAACAAGGCTGCAGGATGGTACCTCCTTAATCTAGTGTGCCAAAACAAGACTGCAGCATGGTACCTCCTTAATCCAGTGTGCCAAAACAAGGCTGCAGGATGTGACCTCCTTAATCCAGTGTGCCAAAACAAGGCTGCAGGATGGGACCTCCTTAATCCAGTGTGCCAAAACAAGGCTGCAAGATGGTACCTCCTTAATCCAGTGTGCCAAAACAAGGCTGCAGGATGGTACCTCCTTAATCCAGTGTGCCAAAACAAGGCTGCAGGATGGGACCTCCTTAATCCAGTGTGCCAAAACAAGGCTGCAGGATGGTACCTCCTTAATCCAGTGTGCCAAAACAAGGCTGCAGGATGGGACCTCCTTAATATATTGTGCCAAAACAAGGCTGCAGGATGGTACCTCCTTAATTCAGTGTGCCAAAACAAGGCTGCAGCATGGTACCTCCTTAATCCAGTGTGCCAAAACAAGGCTGCAGCATGGTACCTCCTTAATCCAGTGTGCCAAAACAAGGCTGCAGCATGGTACCTCCTTAATCCAGTGTGCCAAACCAAGACTGCAGCATGGGACCTCTTCCATTGTGCCAAACCGAGGCTGCAGTGGGAAACCTCCTAGTCCCACATTGTTGTCATGCTGTAGGTTTCCACGTGTTAGCGTAGTGAGACTATTCAGAATCAGGGAAATCCATTAGATATCTCAGTCTTGAGATTTACAAAAAAAATGGCGCTGCTCCAAAGTAAAAACCAAGTAGACCGTTTTAGTCAGCCAACAATCTGTACAGGTGTTGCAATGTATAGCAAAGTAGTTTTAAAAAGAAAAAGAAGCTTTTTACTGCTACTTTGCCGTACTATTCTACATTGCAACACCTGTTCAGATCGTTTGATGGCCATTGTTCCATAATAAGACATTTTTAACATTACTCTATACAGCAGCTCACAAACTACATTTTAAGTTGGTAGACGGGCCTTATGCCCTACAATGGCCTTATTTATCGTAAACTCACTTACCTGATTCTATTGGATTGGTTACACAAATTATTTATTGAAGACACCTCTGTAAAACAATTCTTCCAAATCTGTGGCCAATATGTATTTACAATAAACATCGCTATCCAAATGAAAATCAAAACCACAATATCGATCTATATCCTGTTCAAAATTTGTAGCAGGTCAACACCAAACTACTCTACCCACATATAAACTTGGACTCACTCATCGTACAAACTCCATTCTTTACATTATTTGTTAGACAAAAAAGACCGACAGCAGGAACATCATTTTCAACATGTTTTTAGTGAATTGGTTCTAGTGTTATTTCACATATATCTCTTTGCTTATATTCAGACTGTATTACCTGGCTGACTATAAAGTTGTCTAGTTTTTTTATTTTCTTTTGCTTTTTTTACAGAATACAGGAGATTAGACTCCTTTGATGAAAGCAAACCTCTAGAGCTTTGTGTAAAGCTAATAGATGAACCTTTATATTGTCTGTGTATTGACCAAAGCTACGTAGAAATGTTCTTTAAATTAAAATACTCTTAGCCTTTTAAGTTTAGTTCCTGAAATTTCCTTACAGGTGAAGTCCGTACTCAGCTGAAGATCGATCATATTCCAGTGGGTTCAACAAGTTGGAAAACTGTTTCTAACCCATCCTGGAATAAGACATTTAAACTGGATTTAGATAAGGTACATATGGCATGCGTGTATTATTTTTTTTAGCTTGAATTCATTTTTGGCCCCAGGTAGAATTAATACGTTATAAATCTTCAAATCCTGTAAAGAGTTGTCTAATTGAACTCTTATTTCTAAACCTTTTAGGACCTTAATGTGTCAGACAGTTAAAATGTAGAGTTGTTTAACATTGGGTTAGTTTATCTTTCTCTCGATATTGTTAAAGGATTTTTTAAACAATCTGTGATATATTGCATATTTTAGAAAACATTTGCCACCTTGACTTTTTATAACTTTTTAGTTAAAGGCATTCTGTCAAGCATTAACTAACCACGTTGTTTAATTGCTTATTTTCCCCAATACACAAGCTTGCCATGTGGATAGAAAATGTATAGGTGCAAACTGATTTTATGTTTACATACCCACCACGTCTGGGTCTGCTTAATGCTCTGTACACCTGACCTGGAATGAACTGCGATTAATCTCTCAAAGTTAGCAAGTCCTGCTGTGTCAAGCACACACATGGAAGACTAGTAGTGTGGCTAGTAATAGGGCAAAGAATATAACACTTTAAACAAATTTATATCTATTCATTTACTAACCTCAATATATTGATGAAAAATAATTTTGTTTTTTTTTAATGTGAAAATGGTAAAATGTGGTTTAAATGTGTGGAAATGGTTCCTTACGAAAACATGATTGGCCAAAAACTTTTTTTGTTTAAATATCTATTGTTCATTTAATTTTTACATAGTCTCGGGAGCTAGAAATATCCTTATATTGGCATGATCAGAGATCACTGTGTGCCACAAAGACTCTGAAGTTGGAAGAATTCCTGTTGAACCCCAAACAGGAACTGTGTCTACAACTGGAACCACAGGGCACCCTTTTCATCAAGGTGAGAATCAATCTCTGGCCACGATAAATTTATAGTTATATTTTAATGTAATAATACAGAAAACAAAAGAATGATTACGTTACACAACTTTACAATTAAAAGATAGTGGATTTTCACACTTAGTGAATAAGTGTATAAATATAAATCAAACTGTACTGAAGTGTAAACTGAAATGCACAACTTAGGTAACAATAGGTGATTTGAAAGCATTCCTTAAGTCAGCAATAGTAGTAACTTGGATTTTTAGCTTAAAGGGACTCTGTTTTCAATTCATGCAATTTGCCATTTATTGAATAAACCTTTGTATATACGTCATATTACCTACATTACCACTTATAGCATCTTTAGCAATCTTTGACTTTTTTAGATAAAGGACACTATATTAAGTTATAGACTGTCTAAACAAAGGGCTTCACTTATTGTGATTAGCTGTAGAAGAACAGATTTGAAGCTGTTTACTTTTCCATTTGTGTGTCTGTTTTTATGTTGGTTTGGCAAAATAAGATATTATCATTTACTTCCTGCATTTAACTCTTTCACCTTGTTTTGGAATAGGTGACGTTTTCCAGTCCTTTCACCCAGAAAAGGCCAAAGCTTCAAACAATTAAGAAATTAATCTCCTCAAAACAAGGTAAGTGTATGTTTAACATGCCTCGTATTAAATAGCAAACTGCCCATGGGCCTTTAACCCCTTAAGGACCAAACTTCTGGAATAAAAGGGAATCATGACGTGTCACACACGTCATGTGTCCTTAAGGGGTTAAAGGCATCTATCAGGCAGAAATGATTATTGATTGGTTACTGACAAGCGGCGAACCCTTGTACCCCAGTACTAGCCCCCAGTGTGATAGAACACATCAAGCTTGTCAAGCAGTGTGAATGCACTCAGTAACCAGTGTGGGATTTCACATTTCATTATCTTACAGGTAGAGAAACTGATACGTATACATCCATTCTAACAACCATACTGCAGGATGTACATCTTATAACATATACAGTATACACAGATTAAATTACTTATACCTACCTGAAGATCATCATTTTCACTGGATGCCATTCCCATTAACGACATTGGTATTATTGGTTATTGTAATATTATAAACCATAACTCACAATTAATACATTCAAATAAAGTTCTAGGCTTGGAGATTGTGTTCCTTCTTTTTTTTCTTATGCTTTTTACTTTAGAGTTTTTGGATTATGATGTAAGTAATTAATCCATTATTGATCTCTGTGTATCATATACAATACTCAAGTTATGTTCTGTGCTACTTTTATAGAGGAGACCACCGAACCAGCTCCACTGGAGGATGCAGCTATTGATGCTCATTCGCTGCCAGAATCGGATACTGAGAGCGTGGATTCATCAGCGCCGGCTGTGGATACTGAAACGGAAAAGACCATCCAGCCAGCTCCAGAAGAAGATGTTGTTACTGACAATCCTATATTGCCAGTAGCCACTGAGAGCATGCGCCCATTAACACCTGATGCTGATACCATTACAGAAGAGACCTTCCAACCACCTCCAGTGGAAGCTACAACTATTGACAATGTACCAGTAGTGGACACTGAGAATGTGGATTCAACACTACCAGCTATCAACACCATTAGTGAAGAAACTATCCAACCACCTCCAGTGGAAGCTAGAATTTTTGACAATGCTCCACTGCCAGTAGCAGTAGAGGACTCTGTGAGCATGGAACCATTACCACCAGCTATTGTAAGCTTGCTAGAAATGACAATCCAACCAGCTCTAGAAGTTGATTTAGTTACTGACCCTACTCCATTGCCAGTAAAGGACACGGACAGCGTGGAGCCATCGGTGCCAGCTGTTGATGAAATTACAGAAAAGACAATTCAACCAGCTCCAGAGGAGGATGCAGCTATTAATCCTCAATCACTACCAGTAGAGGACTCTGAGAGCATGAAGCCATTGCTGCCAGCTGACGATGAAGATACAGAAAAGACAATCCAACCACCTCCAGAGGAGGATGCAGCTATTAATCCTCAATCACTACCAGTAGAGGACTCTGAGAGCATGAAGCCATTGCTGCCAGCTGACGATGAAGATACAGAAAAGATAATCCAACCAGCTCCAGAGCAGGCTGTAGTAATTGACACGCCTCAAGTGTCAGCAGTGGACAATAAGAAAGTGGAATCATCACCACCTGGTGCTGCTACTGATATGGAAAAAAACATCCAAACATCAACAGAGAAAGATGCAGTTATTGATATTGATAACATTGCAGAAGAAACCACTGGACCACCAAAGGGTTTAGTTCGTGACGCTGTTCCATTGGCAGAAGCAGATGTGGAAAATCCATCATCATCAGCTGGGTATTGAGATATTCATCTTTCTCATCAATGCTGTTAACGTATACTGTGTGTTATAGGAGAATTTTGTTTTGGGTCTTTGTTTTTTCATGGGGGAGGGGACTGTATGTAATTTTAAATATATTTAAAACGTGTTCTTTTCTTTGCAGTATTCAGCAAGGAGCTCGGCTGAGCATTCAGGATTTTGATTGTCTCTGTGTGCTGGGAAGAGGAGCATTTGGAAAGGTGGGTTATGGTGTGAATTCCACTTTCAATATAAAAGGTGTCAAGATAAATGCTAGGTAACAATATATATATATATATATATATATATGTATTTTGCATTTCAGGTTCTGCTTGTTGAGTACAAGCGTACAAAGAGCAAATTTGCTTTAAAAGCCCAAAAAAAACAAGACATAACTGGAACTAAAAGAGTCCCAAGGTCAGTAAATGGAGGGTACTTATCATCCTAATTTTTTGATTATTTTTTTGGATGGTGATACTATTTGTCAGTTTTTATTTGTGTGCAAGAGTTGCCTTTAAAAAAGTGATTAATTGGGGGCAAGGCCTATGCCTCATGGTAGCTGGTTGCCATTTAAAATAAGAAAAACTACCACAACAAGAGGACTTAGTCTTAAAGTAGAGCGACAAAAGTTTAAAAATAAAATCAGAAAGTATTATTTTGTTGAGAGAGTAGTGGATGCATGGAATAGCCTTCCAACTGAGGTGGTAAAGGTTAACACAGTGAAGGAGTTTAAGCATACATGGGATAGGCATAATCCTATCCTAGCCATACGATAAGGCCAGGGACTAATACAAGTATTTAGAAAATTGGGCTGACTAGATGGGCCGAATGGTTCTTATTGGTCACATTCCATGTTTCTATTTGCATCTTGACAGTGCTCCTCACAATACTCCTATTTTAAGCCTATTCTTGAGGCAATCTGCATTCACAATCAACACATTCGGTGCCCTACCAGCTGCTAACACTGAATGGTACGGTCCGGTTTTTAGAGGTGCCGATGCCTTTATCTCCGGCGGAGCCGATGAGGCTTAGTGAAGGCACCAGGCAGGAGAGGCGGCCAGTCTTCTGACCTGTGAAGCACAACTCTCTTGCAAAGACCTACTGTGTCCCCCCTGGGCTGGTGGGGGTTATCCCGGTCCCCACTGCGCTACCTGTCACCTGTCTGGAATCGTACAGCAGTGTATTGGAACGCAACTCTGAATGCAGGATGGTGGAGGTACTCTCCCATCAGGGGCATGCTGTAAATATGACAGAGTAGCCCTGGAGTGACCCCGTTGAGCACTCTATGATAATATTGGAAGCTATCTTTAACGACTTCTGGCCTAAGCTAACAGCCCGAGGAAAAACTGTCCCGGCTGAATTCCCGATCTCGAGATCAGAGGCGACAGACGCGAGATGGTGACAGGACCCTGTGGGCATTACTCAACCGCAAGCAACTGCTCCTCGTTTCCACGATACTCCTGGGCTGAAGGTCAATAAGGGCTTACTCACCTTGCATCAACCACACCAGCAATCAGCGATAAACCATACCACTCTTCTGCTGTCCCTTAGATGGGAAGGACTTCAACTTTGTCATTTCTCAAGCCCGTGGATCAGGGATCCAGGCCTACACAAAGGCCTGGGGCTATGGAGTTGCCTTGCCTCACCGTTCTATTACAGCTATTCTTCGTATCCAGAGACTGGGAATTGGCTAAACATGGGACTCACTACAGCATATAGCCATTACACCTCCTGTATGAGCTTTGCTGGGATTCCTGAAGGACTCCAACTCCCATTCTGCCTTCAGCTGTTCAGTCAAAAAATGTTATCATTGACTTTACTTTAGTCTTACATTTTTTTTGTATTTTTTTTTTCGTATAATTTATGTTGCGTGGATGAGACACTCTGGTAGAGCTTTTAGATGCAGTAGTACTCCTCTGGGTAATGGCTTAGCATGTGATTTGGCATTCTTACCCTATGTTACTTCATCAGTTGTCACCGTGTCTGGAAAAGCTACTCGTTAGCAAGCCTCTATCTTAATATATACCCAGACATGACTCTAGCTTGTTATTACTATATTCTAAAAATGTGCGTTTACTCTACATGCCATGCTGAAGCTTTATACAATTTCTTATTGCTAGGCTTGTAAATGTTGTCGTGGCACTACAAGTATGAATGTTGTTATTTGCACAGCAAAAAGAAAAACGTGATTAGTTGAATTATTCCATTTTTATTTCCAAGGCTTATATGTGAAAAGGAAATCCTACAGACTGTGAGCGAAGTACAGCATCCTTTCCTTGTTAACATGTTGGCAAGTTTCCAGACTCCGGGTCATTTTTGTTTTTTAATGGAGTATGCCGCTGGTGGGGACTTAATGACCGATATTAGGAACAACAACTTTCAGCCATTTTCCACAACCAGAGCTGTGTAAGTAACAATAGTTTTGGGATTATGGAAACGGATTGTCGCAGTTTGGTTGGTAAAGGGTGCTGACTGCAGCAGCAATCACTGTAAGTAGGAAATTAATACCCATATAAATACAAAGCAATGAGGAAAGATAACAAGTATGTTAGCTACACGAAAACAAGTGGGTAACACAAATCCAAAACAAGAGAAAAGGGAAATTTAATATGAGGAAACTGGAGGCCTCTGGGTCTCTGACCTTCTGGACACAGGATCTCCAGGAGCAGGACACAGGGAGCAACTCCAGAACAAATCCAATGAATTGACACAGAAAGGGCTGGGCTACACTAAATAGGGAGAACATCATCCTAAGGAAAGGCCTGCTGGGGACAGTCAGATCTCTTCAGTCTGAGGACAGCAGCCTGCAACAGCACCACAGAAAGGTGTTGGCAGTATGAGGTACTGCACCAAACTGCAGAGATCAGAAAACCAGGCAATATTCATGGACTCGTGACACCAAGCTAGACATCCTAACCAAATGTAATAAAGGGACACTATAGTCACCAGAACAACTGCAGATTATTGTATCTGTTCTGGTGAGTAGAATCATTCCCTTCAGGCTTTTTGCAGTAAACACGGTCTTTTCATGGAAAATGCAGTGTTTACATTACAGCCTGATCTGCCTCTTTGACAGTCTCAGCCAATCCTATAGGAAAACTATGTCAGCCAAGCAGGCAGATCAGGGTCAGAGGCAGCTGCAGACTTGAATACAAGTATGATGTTACTCTATTTAGAGAGACCATGGGGCTAGATGGTGGATTTAACACTATAGGGTCAGGAATACAGGGTTGTGTTCCTGACCCTATAGTGTTCCTTTAAGGTGGACTAGAAATTTGAAAACAAAATCAAAAACAGATTAAGCTGACTGTTAATACAGAAGATACAAGACATTGCAGGAAATATATCTGAGCACAGATTGACACAGGATTGGTGGAATCAAAATTTTCAATGGTACAAAAACTTAATTTCCTTCCCTAAAATGAAACTAACTTATTCTGTTTTCTACAGGTTTTATGCGGCGTGTTGTGTGCTCGGCCTGGATTTCTTGCATCAAAACGATATTGTTCACAGGTAAGTGTACAGGAAAAAATAAAGTTGAACATACATAGTGAACAAAGAGCTGTGTGTTGCAGGCGCTTAGGTAGTTATTATGGTAAATTGCAAAACGCTACAACACTCTGTCCCTTTCACCCACCACAAATTTGTATAGTAAAATAGAAAGGGAAAAACGCTAACAGCAGTTCACCTTAGGAATGGATCATTCAATAAATTTGTTATACACCTACCCTTAGAAGGGTGACTTGATGCTGTCTTAACAAAATTGCGTGTAGTACGTCCAATTCAGGTAAAAGATTTTATATCTTCTGTATTTTTTATGTGTATATGTACCTGAATTGGACACAATTTTGTAAAGACAGCATCAAGTCACCCTTCTAAGGGTAGGTGTATAACAAATGTATACATACATAGTGTCCCCATAAATATTATCTGTGTTATTTTAATGTATTGTGATCAAAATGATGTCTGTGGTTTGATTGATTAGTTATGTTATTATGTTAACTGTTTGTCTTATAATAGTTAAGTCTTTAAATCTAATCTTTAAAAAGGCTAAAAAAAAAAACATGTAATTCAAGTGCCTCTAGTGATATTGAAAAAAATAAAAACTATTTTTCTGTATTTTAAATCCAGAGATCTCAAATTGGAAAACATTGTAATTGACATAGATGGATTTGCCAAAATTACAGACTTTGGTCTTAGTAAACAAGGTAAAAATTAGTTTATATTAAACAAAAGTCATTTCTCACAAAGTTGCAGAATTTTACTTTACCTACAGCAGTGGTGTATTTTGGATTTGTGCTGCCCTAGGCACGACTAAATTCGGCCACCCCTAATATCTAAATTTGCCCCCCCAATTCGATTGATACATGCACTAATATACACTCACTGACAGATACGCAGTCATTGGCACACACATACAGTCATTGGCACACACTGTTTAACCAACACACACTTTCACTGACAGACACACACTGACACACACCCACTCGCTAACAGGCACACACTCTCAGATACACATAAAATTACATACACACACTGACACACACACTCACAGGCACACCCATTATCACTCACAGACACACACTGACAGCTACACTCACTCACTCACTCACAATAAGGTGGACAGCTCCAGAATACGAGTCAAACAAGGCATTTTTCTGGGAGCTTGGGTGGCATTTTTTAGCGCCCCCCCCTGAAAGTGCCGCCCTAGGCAAATGCCTTGTTTGCCTTGTGGTAAATACAACCCCTGACCTTCAGATAACATCCAACTGCAAACCGAATTAAAAGTATGTATGAAACACAAACCGTTACTCACTAAAGTCCGATTGGCTTCGTACTTAATGGGGCAAACCCATCTGACTGAATTTTGTCAGAAATGCAGCCAAATTTTCCAAAATTCTTTCCCCTAGGCATTTATAGAAACCAGAATGAAAATAGTTAAAGCCTTGGCAACTGCAAGGGTTAATTATGTTGCAGTTGGTCAAAATATATAAATAAAAACCCTGTGGGGACCATTAAGATCCCCATATGACTATAAGGAAGTTTAAAACCTCCCCCTTCCCTTAACTGCCATAGGGACTGTTTAAAACTAGCGACTGGGCAGCCAATGTCCATAGTAAATAATTGGGAGCACATAGTCCCTTGTATCCCCACCTGTAGGCATTTGGTGGGGGGCTAAAAATCAATAATGCAGGTCGACAGTTGGTGGAAGGCTACTCATTTTATACTGGGAGAACCTAATGTCCCCACCACATTCATTAGTGCTGGGTAGGGGCTCTAAATATTTAAAGGAGCGCTAAAGGATCAGGAACACAAACATGTATTCCTGACCCTATAGTGTTAAAACCACCATCTAGCCCCCCTGGGCCCCTCATGCCTCCCTAAATATAGCACAATCTTACTTGTATTCAAGCCTGAAGCTGTAGCTGTGCATATGCTGTTTGTCTCAGACTAGCAAGCTGCCTGCTGGCATCATCAGAAGTTGTTGCCAGAGCCAATCACAATGCTTCACAATAGGATTGGTTGAGACTGTCAAGGAGGCAGATCTGGGGCAGAGCCAGCACAATTCAAACACAGCCCTGGCCAATCAGCATCTCCTCATTGAGATGAATTGAACCCATGCATTTCTATGAGGAAAGCTCAGTGTCTGCATGTAGAGGGAGAAGACACTGAATGTTTGGATGCATTTTAGGCAGCCATGACCTAGAAATGATCTCTAACAGCTATCGGAGGAGAGGTCAGTGAAGTTATCATTAGTCTGTAATGCAAACACTGCATTTTCTCTGAAAAGACAGTATTTACAGCAAAAAGCCTTAAGGTATTGATTCTATTCACCAGAACAAATTCAATAAGCTGTAGTTGTTCTGGTGACTATAGTGTCCCTTTAAACAATGGGGGTTGAACATGCCATTGTCCAACCCTCCCCCAAAATTGATTGTCACTATTGGGTCCCCAATCCCCTCTTTTACAATGAATTACACCTACCAACCCCTTTCATTATAATAAAATTGGGAGGGAGGCATTAAAACTAATATCTTTGAAAGAAAATAAATTATACTTCTCTTCTGAAGTCTTTTTTTCTTGTAAATCTTATCTTCAGCCCCAAAAAGGCTACTTTAGTATCCATCATCCTGCAATGTAACACTTACAAATCCCAATTGCAAAAACCTGCCCACAAAATTATAAACCTGACACAACTTAAATAAATCTTTCTTTGTCCTGCGAGGGCTAGTGCAATATGAAGCTTTAAAGTGGGAATTGCCTTTATAAAGGCTTTCCCACACATTGAATTCTCATTAGAGCACTCTGATTGGTTGGCTTGTCAGCCACAGATTCGTAAACACCATGTAAAACTTTATACAAAATTACAGAGAGAATCTGCAGCTGCAATGCACCAACTCCTTGCAGCAATATTCTAATATCACTTATAACATATACTGTATATCAGCAACATCTATCGGTATCATACAATAGAAACAGAGTGTTGGGAAAAGTGAAAATCTGGTGCTGCTATCACCTATGTGCATCACTCAACACATATACAAGTGAAACAAAGTGAAATATAAAATGGTGAGAGCACTCTAAAATATTTAAAATTACCAATACATAGGGCTTATTCCTGTCTACTGGGAATCTGATGTTGTACCATCTGATGTTGTCTTAGTCTTTTGTTATAAGTTAAAGTCTCAGATCTGTCTTGTAGCGTTGGCCGGCAGCACAGGGCTCACCGCGGTACTGGAACTTGAATTTCAGGTTCCGGTTTCCGGCGGGACTGAAAGGAAGTGTCAACATCTATCAGTATATTTACCGATGCACATTTATCTTTTCTCTTTTTCTGAGGGATGGGATATGGAGAACAAGACAGAACATATTGTGGCACCCTGCATTACATGGCACCGGAAATGGTTTGCGGTAAACCATACACAACATCTATTGACTGGTGGAGTCTCGGTGCAGTTATTTATATAATGCTGTGTGGAATGGTAAGAATAGCTAATTTTTACCAATTTGTAGGATTCCTCGTTTATAAACCAAAAATACCTTGTGTGATGTCAAACAGTCCATTGATAATAGTGATAGCATTTCAAACTGTAGACTGGTAGGGGTTAAAGGGAAACCTGAGCACCATAACTACTACAGCTCATTATACTGTGTATCTAAATATCAGAACCCAATAACTCCCTCTTCACTTTATCCAAACTTATTTTAACCCTATAGAAAAAAAAAAAAAAAACAGATGTATGGTACAAACAGGCGCTGTGTAGATGTAACGATAAGTGCTGCTAATCTCCACAGTGAAAACAATCAGTCAATTTTACAAATATATTCAGACATAAAAACTAAACTAAGTGGACAATGCACTTGTGTGATATCAATCTATGAAATAAACATTTAGCACAATAGTGAGCACTAGTGGTGTGTAAGGGTAAAACATTAAGGAATATACCATGTATATGATATCCCAAATGTCTCTGTAAGGGGAAATACTCCAAATAGTGTAATACAGTTTGAACATAAAATAAATATAAAAAATAATGTTATTGTTGCATTACACTTAATGAGCCTATATGGAACTGGCTCAGGTAATTCAACATATGTGGGATGGAAATATCCCTGGAGTCAACTGTCTTGCAGGTTCACCTGGTCTCTGGACGATCGTTGGGTGACTTTCTCAGCAAACACTCTTGCTTGTGCTCTTGCCCTGCTTCCCCGCTCTCCCTGACAGGGCTTGTACGAACACTGGCTCCAGTGCTTTGTTGACCTTCCTCCCCTCTCTGTGTCCCCCGACATGCCCATGTCCTTATTTATTTATCCGCACACACCACTAGAATGTTAACTATTGTGGTGAATGTTTTTTTTCTAGATTCATATCACACAAGTGTGCTGTCCACTTTGTTTAATTTTAACCCTATAATACTCTCTCAGTTTATTTATATTATATTTATTGGTTCTGCTTTGGCAAACCATTTACATTAGACATTACCCACCGTAGATCCCATGCCAACCCTGCACTTTTTCTAACTGTAGTTTTTCTATTAGTATCCCTTCTCAGGTAACAGAAGAGAGGTGAGGTATAATATTGTCTATTCAACGCCGAACTATCCGAGGTTCCTGACTGCAGAAGCACGATCAATATTAAGAAGTGTAAGTTGCCAACACATAGTGCTTTCTAATTTAGATAGATTGAGTTAGCTCGTTCTTGGACCCTCCAGGATTAAAGTTCCTGCTTCTAAGCAGTACTACTCTTATGGCTTATCATGCTATAATGATTCCATTGTGTGTGAATGTGGGCTCGGGCAGTTTGATTTGTAAGGCTCTGGAAACACAGCTGGTCCTGTGTGAATATTCGGTGTGTTAGATTGTAACAGAGAACAACAAGCAGTCACAAACACATGGATCTAGTTACAGAATAAAACAGGTTAGAATTCCATGTGGTGAATGAAATAATAAGCATGACTAATACCATCGATCAGGGCAGAGCTATGTCCGGGCACCAGAACACGATGCCATGGCGATATGGTGCCTTCTGTTCATTGAGCTCTGTACTAACATATACAGCCTGAGCTCATAAAATAAGATTTTACAGAACCTGCAAGAAAATGCCTTTAATTCTCAGTTTTTTTCAGTTAAAATAACATTTTCCATTTTTCTAAATTTTCTTTTACAGCTTTTGCATAAAGATCCCAAAGTCCGTCTAGGAGCCAGCGAGAATGATGCCTGGGATCTAAAGAGCCACCCTTTTTTTAAAGTATGTCAAATAGAAAGACGCATTCTAGCAGCTAAATAAATATTAGGTTTTAGTTGAGATTTTTAACCAAATATACAATATTTCTGGAGTTCATGTACCGTATTTATCGACGTATAACACGCACTTTTTCTCCCTGAAAATAGGGGGGAAATCGTGGGTGCGTGTTATACGCCGATATCCCATAATTACTTACCTGTCTTGAAGCGTGGGCCGGTGTTCAGCGCGCACCGCGGTACTGGAACTTCAATTTCAGTTTCCGGATTCCGGCGGGACTGAAAGGAAGTGTGCACATTGTGTGCACACTTCCTTTCAGTCCCGCCGGAAACCGGTACCTGAAATTGAAGTTCCAGTACCGCGGTGCGCGCTGTGAAGCCGGCCCACGCTTCAAGACAGGTAAGTAAATATGGGACAAGAGGGAAAGTGCACTAGGGGATACTATGGGAGGGGGGGGGGGAGAATAATATGGAAAGGGGGGGGACACTATGGGATGAGGGGGGGAAGAATACTATGGAAAGGGGAGGGAACACTATGGGATGAGGGGGGGAACACTATGGGAGGGGGTGGAGAATACTATGGGAGGGGGGAGAATACTATGGAAAGGGGGGGAACACTATGGGATGAGGGGGGAACACTATGGGAGGGGGGGGAGAATACTATGGGAGGGGGGGGGAATTTCCTTCTGAAAATAAGGTGCATGTTATACGCCGATAAATACGGTATTTTATATTTAATCATTCAGGGTTCATAGGAAAATTATACCCAGCATCTCCTTGTCCCTATGGAAAAGCCACCCCTATTTTCATATCTATTATTCTATATTCTTAGTTTACTGATTGTATAAAAGTACACACTACTTATCTTCCTCATCCTTTTCCCTTAAACTTTTTGAATTTTTAACAGCAAATAGACTGGTTCGCATTATTGTTTAAGAGTGTCAGGCCGCCATGCGTACCATCCATCGAGGGACCAGACGACGTCCGCTACTTTAATAGAATGTACACATCATGCGCCCCCATTCTGACACCGCCAGGCGAGTCTGAGTCACTATCTGATGTAGAGCTGGAGCTATTCAAAGATTTTGACTGGGTTTCCGATAGGATTTAAAGCTGGAGATAGACATGGATGGACTTCGCTGGAATCATCATATTAGCATTGTTATTTATTCCAATAAAAGTATTATTATTTCCAATTGATTCAGTATATAATTGTGGATAATGTGCATAATAGATGGCATGAAGATCAATTGATTAATAGAAATAAAGATAGAGGAAAAGTAAGAAAGAAAATAGAAAAAAGTCAGCAAATGTTAAAAGGGAACATGCCTTCCTGGAAAGGGTGTTTGTATGAGTCTCATACATTGCGAACAGTAATCAAAAATTGGATCAATTTCACTATACACTAATCAGCCACAACAATTAAACCACTGACTGGTGAAGTGAATAACATTGATTATATCATTAAAATGGCACCTTGTCAAGGGGTGGAAATTATTGGGCAGCAAGTGAACCGTCCGTTCTTGAATTGACTTGTTCCCCTCTCCATTCGGTTATCCATCTCCCCCCACCCCCTGTTTCCTGAATAATGACGAGAGTCTCTCTTTTTTACCCCCCGACCATCCCCTGGCTTGTTAACTTCAAAGAACTAATTAGCTCAAGTGCTTTCCCTTGGTGGCTGCGATTTGTTTAACTGAACACACGTGCTCTAGTGAATGGCCATTTTGTCTCCCTAACGCAGGCAGTGGTACATGGTTGTCGAGCGTCTGAAACCCCTTTTCGGAGACGCGTCCCCACACACTTTGTGTGTCTTTTTCCCCTTTCCCAGCCCTCTGTGCACCTCTAACCCCCTCCAAACCCTCTGTGCGCCCTTTGGTTTGTGGTTTTCTCCTCCAGATTTTGGGTTACTACCTGTAGGATTTTGTACCTTATAACTACACATCGGCTATATATTTTTCAGCATGTCATAGTTCCATTAGAGTGTAGTCGGGAGTCATATCCTTCAGGGTGTCTGGGTAACTTGGGGGTAAACGTGCATGCTGTGTGCACAATCCAGATTGAATTACACTTTTCATACTTCCATTCACTGTATAATATTGAGCTCTCCTCTATAACACTACTATCGATATAGTGTTGCCACTGAGGCACAAGAGGTTAACACTAGTTGCAACATTTTGTGGTTCTCTGTGGATACAGGTAGACTTATATTAACTACCTCCTGTGTAGAGACAAATTTGCTCCTACTTTAAGACTTTTAGTGGACATGCCACTCTACTAATACCCTAGCAACTAATAAATGATTTTCCCTATATGATTTAGCACTGGAAATATGAGAGGGCATTGTCTTTAAGTTCTTGTTTCAATATGTTGTTCCTACATTTTTAATTGTTATTTGTTTTTTTTTGTAAACTTATATTAAACGTAAGCTCTTTAATTAAACAAGGCTATCCAACATCCTTTGGGAACAACTTTCTGTAATTATAATTAGGCTTAGGCCCTTTTAGTTGGATGGTCCATTATCAAGGGACCCATACCTTTTTCTTCTCTCTATTATGTACCTCTAACAATAATAATAATCATCATGGCAAAAACTTTACGTTGTCCAGGAACACTGTTGCTTGGCCATTTGACAACGCAGTAGGTCAGATTTGGCTACCTGTGGCACACAAGGTTACCTACCCAAGTGGGCCAGATGGGAAGATCATAGGCTTTCAACGTCTGAGCAAAAGAGTTGTGCTACTGAATTCTCTCTCATACTACCCGAAATAGAAAATGTTATTTGTCATATTGTGTTTTTAACAAGGCTGGGTAGTAGGAGAACGACGAGGCACGCAGTGAGGCAACGAACCTCATACCTCATACGCATTCGGTATTCCAGATGTTTTGGAATACACCTCCCATAATGCTGGCAAAGATGTAATTTATAGCATCTGGACTGCCTAAGGTTACCTACCTCTGATCACAGTACACAATGTTGATATCGCCATGCAAACAGGAGAAACTTATCACTTATCAAAGTTGTGACATACACACAAATATAATGGTTAGAGTAAAATGGCATAACAGACACAGTGCATGCAGACTTGCGTGCCACATATTTACAGCAGACAGACACAAAGATTGTGAGAGACACACCGTATTAAATATAAGAATTGGGAGTACTATACATACATAATGCACAAAGACACGGAGATTACAGAATTCAGTGACAGACGGATTTGGTTGCAGATGTGGGACAGTCCCTCTGGCTGGGGTGCAGTTTCTCATCCACCCCTGCTGAGTGACTAGATGGCTGGGCTTTTGTAGCAAAAAGCAGGCCATGGCGTCTGAGATCTCTGAAATAAATGTTTTGTAGTCAAATTAGGGCTGTACACATCTAACACACAGGCCCCACATACTGCACAGCCCCTTATTTAGTACACTGCCCTCCCCCCCCCACATCTAACACACAACCACCCATCCCCACAACTAACGCACAGCACCCTAATAGACTGCCTCCTACATCTAACGCACAGCCCCCTAATACAAAGCCCACCATGTACTGCACAGACCCCCCCCAATGTACTGCACCGACCCCCCAAATATACAGCACAGACACCCCCAATATACAGCACAGACACCCCCAATATACAGCACAGACACCCCCAATATACAGCACAGACACCCCCAATATACAGCACAGACCCCCCAATATACAGCACAGACCACCCCCATACTGCACACCCCCCCCCCATAATTTTAGAATTAGAAGACCACCTCACACTGCACAGACCACCCCACACTGCACAAACTCTGCCATACCGCACAACCCCTCCATACTACACAGACCCCCCAATACTGCACAACCCCCCATACTGCACAGACCACCCCATACTGCACAGACCCCCCCCATACAGCACAAACCCTCCCCATACTACACAGACCACCCCAATACTGCATAGACCCCCCCATACTGCACAGACCCCCCCATAGTACACAGACCACCTCACACTGCACAACCCCCCCCCCCCCCATACTGCACAGACCCCCCTCCCCCGGATGGCTGAGTGTTGGGAGCGAGACTGACCTGATAGATGTCAGGATGCACTTGAGGATCGGACACAGCGCATGCGCACTAAGGGGTAGGAGATTTCTCAGAAGCACAAATGGCCATCAGATATCTATACCCCTAAGTGCGCACGCGCGGTGTCCGCAGGCAAGCCACAGCTGATTTTGTGCGCGCGTGCGCAGTATGGGGTATAGAGATTTGACAGTGAAAGGGACCATCAGACCTCCCTACCCCCATACTGCGCACGTGCGGTGTCTGTGCGCGAGGCTGTCCTTGCTGGGTAGGCGCGTCTGCAGTGTGGGGCAGGGAGATTGGATAAATGCTCGTCTCTCCCTGGACGCTGGTGCGCACGTGCGGTGTATCCCGCTCTGTGTGCATGACGGGAGTACTTAGCCGGCGTGCACACTGGCCCGTTACATCCCCTACCGCACACCCCCTCTTGTTGGTCCAGGCACAGTGTGTCCCGGTGGACGACTGCTTGGTTTTTCACATGCGCAATGGGCGGCCTCTTCTCCCCGTACTGTGGCTGAAAATTTCACCTACCTGACCTTCTACGCCTCCTCCTCCAGCTGGGAAACGTCACTTCCGGTATAGAATTCTGACAAGTTATAGTGAAATGATAGAACACCGGTCTATTTTCCATGTTAAAGTCAGTTCAAACAGACGAACGCCAACCATTCGAATTGTCGAATGAACTGTTGAATGGTGTTAGAATTGTCGAACGGCATTCAAATTGTCGAATGCATTGAAGTCTGGAGAAGGTAAAACTTCAGCTGAATTAAAATGGTCGCCGCCACATGTTCGTTTGTCGAATGGCGGCCTAAAAACTGAAACGGGGGTGTTAGTTAATGAAGACCAGGAAAAGGCAGCAATTTCAATTAACCGTTTAATAATCAGAGATTAGAGTTGAAACCTATTATTCACTTATACAAAGTGTAATACCACAGGGTATTTTTACAGGACTGTGTATATTTATACTTCTTAAGCATCTGGAGTCCGATTTAGGTATTGTTGCTTTGTCTCTTTCAGTTCTAATTGCTTGTGGTACCCTGCAGTGAGCAACTTGTTTTTTTTGGTGTTTGTGGCTTTCCCAAGTGTTTTCGTAAATATATTTTTATTGTATATTTTTCATCATTACTTCGAAAAGCAGTGTGGACTCGCAGGTCCCATATGAGTGTTGCGATTTCGTTCAATTAGGAGGATTATTGAGTATCTTAATACAGTGTGGTGACACATGAGAGCATATATCTGAAATATAGTGGACTCGCAGGTCCTAATAGAGGTTTATCTTCTCATGAGGAGATTAGGTCTTCTCAGGTGGGGTACACTGTTGTGTTTTTTGTTTAGGATTATCTCGTTGTAATATGCTTTCGCAGTATGGATCGTGTGGGTTACGTAGGTCCTATGTTGGGTTTGCATATAAAGGTATTAGTGATGTGTATGAAATATCCATATGGGCACATATGTCGGTGGTTCCTAAGGGCTCCGAGGTTCCGATCCCTTAATTTGTGCTCCTTTGTAAACTGCATTCTGCGCAGTGTATTTTTGGGTAAACAGTAATTGATATGTAGGTGTAGCTCTCGTGACAAGGTTGTCTTGTAGTCGTGGGTGGTTGGAGCGAGTGGCGTTTGTTTTCAGTGTGTGATGGGCTCCCAGGTCCATCCCAGTTATGTTGTTCTCCCTCCTCTCCTTCATGTGTCTTATGTCCTAGCTTTGTGTAATTCAGTCAGCTGAGTTGTTTGTATGTGCGATGTGGGGTTCTGTACCAGAATGTCAATAGCTTATAGTTCATTTCTTGGTATTTTGAACTAATCGTAGATTTGTGATGAAGGATGAGATTTTTTTCCATTGTGCGTCGGTGAAGACTTGGTCGGTGATGTTTTCCCATTTTTCTTTATTTTCTTCGTGTTGCCTGCTGACCATCCGTGATTAGGTATTGGTAGAGCGTCGCCGTTGGTTTCTGGATTGGTGTTTTTTTGTCGCAGATGTCCTCAAACCACGTGAGGGTTCTGTGCACCTCTTGTTTGTTCAGTAGTGTGTGATAGAAATGTGTCAGCTGGGAGTATCTGAATCTGCGCATGGGCGTTGGTGGGCCTTCCATCAGTTGTTCCAGGGGGGTCAGTCCAGTGGTGGTTAGCGAGTGGGATGAAGTCCGCCCCTTGTAGAAAGTCCCAGGCCTTGATCGGTAGTCCTCCTCCTAGTGTTTGGTTGTGCGTTAGCGTGGTCATCGGGCTGGGTGTTGGGGAGATGGTCGCCGTATTCCTCATTGTTGACCATCATGTTCGGAGGGTTTGGCTCGCCGGGGAGGGTGCGCTGGGATAGTTGTTTCGTGGCGTTTTCTGATTCCATAGGGATGCGAAAATGGATCGGCCGCATGATTCCTTGTCCAAGGTAACCCACTGTTTGTATCTTGGGTTAGTGTGCCACTCCAGTATCCGTTGTAGGGCTGTCGCTTGGTGGTACTTGCGTAAGTCTGGGAGTGCCAGCCCGCCTTGTCTCCTGGTCTTGCATAGTATTTCATATCTTAGTCGTGGTCTGCATCCTCTCCAGACGTAGGTCAGGAATGCGGTTTTTAGTGTTGCGAAGAAGGTCATCGGCAATGCCACTGGGATGGTATGGAACAAATATAGGTCTGGTATATTCATTTTGATGACCGCTATGCGGCCGAACCACGATATGTGTGGGTAATTCCATGTTCGGAGATCATGTTGGATGCGCGTGAGGAGTGGAAGGAAGTTTTTCTGGTAGGTGGTGTTGGGGTGCGCCATCACCCATATCCCCAGGTATCTCATTTGGGTTTGGCACCACCGGAACGGGAAGGTCAAGGCTATATCTCTGTGTTCCCCCGTCGGGTCCGTGATGTTGAGCAGTTCGCATTTGCTTAGGTTAAGTTTGAGGCCCGAGAGGTGCCCGTATTTTTCAAGTTCGTCCATTAGGCAAGGTAAGGTGAGTCTTGGGCGTGTAATGTCGTCAGCGTACGCTGCAACCTTGTGGGTGACGGTTTTCCCAGTGTAGCCTGAGATATTAATATTTCGTCGGATTGCCTCCAACAGGGGTTCCAATGTTAGTGCGAACAATAGCGGGGATAGGGGGCAGCCCTGCCTCGTACCGTTTCGAATTGGGAAGGACTCCGTCAGGGCTCCGTTGACGCGTACCGCCGCCGTCGGGGTGCTGTAGATCGCTCCGATCCATTTCTGTATGTTGACGTTAAACCCCAAGAGACGTATCACCGTTTTCAAGAATGTCCAGTCTACTCGGTCGAATGCCTTTTCGGCATCCGTAGATAGAAGGAGTGGGGATCTGTTTTGTCTCGCTAAATGTTGTATAGCGAGGACTCTCAGGGTGCTGTCTCGAGCCTCTCGCTCCGGTATGAACCCTGTTTGATCGGGGTGCACTAGTGTAGGCATCAGGTTGTTAAGTCGGGTGGCTAATATTTTGGTGAAGAGTTTTGTGAAGGCAGCAATTTTAAATAACTATTTCTCCTCCGTATATATTAAGGGAGAACCCATGGCAATAGATGTGCAAATGATTGCTACTAAAAACTTGCAGAATAATTGTAATTGGTTAACTCAAGACAAGGTGGGAGGTAGAGGGGCACTAGAGGGTCCTCCAGTGCCAGGAAAACAGATATGTTTTCCTGGCACTGGAGAATCCCTTTAACTATAAACCTTAAAAGTTAACTTTTATAATCACTATATGTTACAGTGAAAAGGCTTCACCTCGATATTACTTACTAATTGCATCTCCTGGGAGACACCTGCTGGTAGTTTTTGTCTTGGTTTTTTTCACTTTTTCTTTAGCATTGTTTCTTTTTACTACCTACCAATTAAAGGGCCACTATAGTGCCAGGAAAACATACTCGTTTTCCTGGCACTATAGTGCTCTGAGGATGCCCCTGCCGCGTTGGATGGAGAGCAAGGGGTTAAATCTTACCTTTTTTCCCAGCGCCAGGGTCCCTCGGCGCGGGGAACTCTACTCCTCCTTTCCCCGTCATCGGCTGAATGCGCATTCTTAATGCTTTCCTATGGACGCTGGCGTCTTCTTATATAGTTACATAGCTGAAAAGAGACTTGTGTCCATCAAGTTCAGCTTTCCTCACATTTGTTTTTTGCTGTTGATCCAAAAGAAGTAAAAAAAAAACAGTTTGAAGCACAATTTTGCAACAAGTTAGGAAAAAAATTCCTTCTTGACCCCAGAATGGCAATCAGATTTATCCTTGGATCAAGCAGTTATTACCCTACATTTAAAGATGATATCATTGAATATTCTGTTTTTGCAAGTATGCATCTAGTAGTTGTTTGAATATCTGTATGGACTCTGATAAAACCACTTCTTCAGGCAGATAATTCCACATCCTTATTGTTCTTACAGTGAAAAAATCTTTCCTTTGCCTTAGACGAAATAGTCTTTTTTCCAGTCTAAACGCATGACCTCGTGTCCTATGTAAAGTCCGGTTTGTGAATAGATTTCCACACAATGGTTTGTATTGGCCCCAAATATATTTGTATATTGTTATCATATCCCCTCTCAGGCGACGTTTTTCTAAACGAAATAGGTTTAAATTTGTTAACCTTTCTTCATAGCTGATATGTTCCATTCCTTTTATTAATTTTGTAGCCCGCCTCTGCACTTTTTCTAGTGCCATAATATCCTTCTTTAGAACAGGTGCCCAAAATTGCACAGCATATTCAATATGTGGTCTTACCAGTGATTTATAAAGAGGCAAAATTATATTCTTGCCCCGAGAATGAATGCCCTTTTTCATGCATGACAATACCTTACTGGCCTTGGACACTGCTGATTAACATTGCACATTGTTGCATAGTTTGTCGTCTATAACAATTCACAAGTCCTTTTCGTGTTCTCCCTAATTCGCTTCCATTAAGGGTATACGTTGCTTGTGTATTCTTTACGCCGAAGTGCATAACTTTGCATTTTTCAACATTAAATTTCATCTGCCATTTGAGTGCCCAGTCCCCCAGTCTATCTAAATCCCTCTGCAGCAAAGTAATATCTTGCTCACATTGTATTATTTTACAGAGTTTTGTGTCATCTGCAAACACCGAAACATGACTTTCAACGCTGTCTTGAAGATCATTTATAAACATGTTAAATAGAAGGGGTCCCAGAACAGACCCCTGAAGGACACCACTTGCCACCTCTGTCCAGCTTGAAAATTTACCATTAATGACAACTCTTTGTACTGTGTTTTTAAGCCAATGTTCTACCCAAGAACAAGCATTTTCATCTAGACCGATTTCCTTGAGTTTGAACACTAATCTATTATGTGGAACTGTATCAAATGCCTTGGCAAAATCCAAATAGATCATATCCACTGCAACACCCTGATCTATACTTCTACTTACTTCTGAGTAGAACGCAATCAAGTTAGTTTGACATGACCTGTGCTTCATAAAACCGTGCTGATTTTTGATGATAAACATGTTCTTCTCAAGGAATTCTTGAATATTATCCCTTAATAACCTTTCAAATATTTTCCCAGCCACAGAAGTTAAGCTCACATGTCTATAATTTCCAGGCAAGGATTTTGAACACTTTTTGAATATAGGAACCACATCTACCTTCCTCCAATCCTCCGGAACACTTCCTGAAAGAAAAGAATCTTGAAAGATTAAAAACAGAGGTTCACTTATTTCTACACTTAGTTCCTTAAGTACCCGTGGATGGATACCGTCAGGCCCTGGAGCTTTGTTTATATTAACTTTCTTTAGTTGCTGCAGCACCTTGTCCTGAGTTAACCAATTACAATTATTCTGCAAGTTTTTAGTAGCAATCATTTACACATCTATAGCCATGGGTTCTTCCTTAATATATACGGAGGAGAAAAGGTTATTTAAAATTCCTGCCTTTTCCTTGTCTTAATTAACTAACATCCCCGTTTCAGTTTTTAGTGTACCTACACTTTCATTCTTGTTTTTTTTTTTTTAGAATTTATGTACTTAACCCCTTAAGGACCAAACTTCTGGAATAAAAGGGAATCATGACATGTCACACATGTCATGTGTCCTTAAGGGGTTAAAAAAAAATGCTCTGGGGTTGGTTTTGCTCTCTTTAGCGATCATTTTTTCATTTTGAAGTTTAGTAAATCTAATTGCCCTTTTGCACGCATTATTTGCTTCCTTATATCTTTTATAAGATGCATCTGATTTGTCCGATTTAAATGCTTTAAATGCCCTTTTCTTATTTTTAATCTCTTGTTTTACTTCTCTACTAAGCCACATTTGTTTTTAATAGTACGGCATGGGGAGCGAACCTGGTCACATACTATAGGTATATAGATGACCTTTTTTTTATATGGAAGGGAACTTTAAGTGATCTGAAATTTTTTTTAATTAGTATTAATAATAACAACTGGGGTATTGAACTAAATAGCCAATTTAGTACTAAGAGTATTAATTTCTTAGATTTGGAGATATATACAGAAGGGGATACCCTTAAAACAAAAAAAAATCTTTAAAAAAGTGGACGCTAATAGCTATGTTTTATATAACAGCGGACACTATACGCCTTGGTTAGACAATATACCAAAAGGACAACTACAAAGGATCCGTAGAAATTGCACTGATGATAATATTTTTAAAGAACAAGCTAAGATAGTTTTAGACAAATTTGCACAAAAGAAATACCCTGACACATTACTTAAAAAAGCATTTGAAGAGACCAATACATTAAATCAGCATGAATTAATTTCCAAATGTAATACAAATAAAAGATCTGATAATTCAACTTTAATGCCTTTGGTCCTAGATTTTAATAATGATAATAAAAAAGTGAAATCTATTATAAACAGACACTGGCACCTTCTTAAAAAAGATAAAGAGCTATTGAAAGTGATCCCTGACAAACCTTTTATTACTTTTAGAGGAGCACCAAGTTTTAAATGCATGCTAACTTTTAACCACCCTAAAGTTGAAGTAACTACTACTTTTTTAAAAAATAATAAAAATGGCTTCTATTCATGTGGGAAATGTGCGGGATGCAAATGCAGTAAAAATAGAACTATTAAAGGCATTAGCAAATTTAAAACAAAGCAAAAAGAAGAGGATTTCCAAATAAATGATTTCATAACTTGTTTTAGTAAAAATCTTATATATCTTTTAATTTGTCCGTGCGGATTGCAATATGTGGGCCGGACTATTCGCCCTTTACACAAAAGAGTGTATGAACATATATACAATATAAAAAGGGGTTTTGAACAACACAGCGTTTCAGCTCATTTTAAAAGATACCATAAACAAGATCCTAGTGGCTTAACATTTCTAGGGATTCAGATAGTTAAAAAATCTTGGAGAGGTGGCGATTATATTGCAGACATTGGGAAGGAAGAAATGAAATGGGTGCATAAATTAGGTACCTTAGAGCCCAATGGACTTAACATAGAATTTGATTTATATAATTTCTTATGATGAGTCCTTTCTGTCTGGTACTATTCTAATGTTTCTTCTGTTTTTTAAATAGATTTTAAATATAAATTTTTTCATTTTTGGTCTATATTATTATGTGTTTGTTTTGTAATTCTCTATTAAGTAACATCTATCTCTCTCTTTTTTTATCCCTCTTGAAGTAGGATATTTTTATCTGTATATGCATATTTGAACCCATTATTTTCTTTTGATCCAATGATATTATCAGTTTACATTTCATATAGTGGACGTTTTTGCATTAAGAGACATTTCCATAAAGAGACATTTAGGTGATATGCCCTTGAGTTCACGGACTTGTTTTTATTATTGGGACTAATTATGTGCATTTAAAAAGAAACCACGCCCACAGTGATGGGTATATTATGTGAGTGACGGCAACCACCTGAACGTGATCTGAGGAAGCCGCCAAGGCGAAACGCGTCATCACGTTTTTTGGACGCACGACGTCAGTACGTGCTACTAGCACCTCCCATTCCCGGAAGCATTCTAACACTGTAAAGACCGCAAGTGCATGCCGCGAGTCCAAAGTGTGTGGAGATCTATCGAAGCTTTCCAGGGAGAGGGGTGATTAATTTTATATTGTTTTGAACCAATAAAGGGCTTTTTTTGATTCTGGTGCCGTCCTGCTTGTTTTAAAGCACACCATCCGACTTCTACAGAATCCTACAGAAAGGATTTCAAAGCATCATAAGCTAGAGCAGACTTTCTTCTGCTCTGCCATTGTGAGTTGCCAATCTATTTGTTATTTTGATTTATATTCATCATATGGATTTACACTATATTGTCTTTTTATTCCCTTTATTTATATGTGGAGCGTTTTAAAAATTACTCCTTCATCTGCAGCTGTTTCAATATTGTGAGGAGTAAGTTGTTCCTTTGGTTATATTTCACTAAAGCACAAATTCACTCAATATATAACGTTGGAATTAATATATTTGCACTTTAAGTATATAACCTATTGTATTTGCACTTTATTTATTATCCTTTTATTAAATTTATGTACAGACTGATTTAAAATTGTTAAATTAGCACTTAAAGGCACAGCGCACTTTTTTCTGCACATACTATTTGAGTGGTTTTAGAGTTATTTTCACTTCTATTAGTGCTTGCTAGCCTTTGTTGTGATATTTTAATTACTTTCATTAATTGTATAGCGCCATTTTTTTTACTTGATTTTTTTGTACTGTTCCACATTTGTTTTAATTTGTTTCTTTTATATTTATTTCCCAATGGTACATACTGAGAAATGTACATTTCTAATATTTGTTGGAAGATGATCCATTGATCCTCAGTGTTGTTTTTTCACTAGTTTATGCCAGTCAATATATTGTAATGCTGCTCTTAATTTATTGAAATTGGCCTTTTTAAAATTATATGTTTTAGTATACCACATGTGCTTTTGTTTTTTTGAGTTTAAATGAAAATCACTGTGAGAAGCGCGGAAGCGCCTCTAGCGGCTGTCAATGAGACAGCCACTAGAGGCTGGATTAACCCATTTGTAAACATAGCAGTTTCTCTGAAACTGCTATGTTTACAGCAGAAAGGGTTAATCCTAGATGGACCTGGCACCCAGACCACTTCATTAAGCTGAAGTGGTCTGGGTGCCTATAGTGGTCCTTTAAATTAATTAGGGGTTACACCCTGTTTTCTCCCCATTACCACCACTGTGTCTCTTTTGATCACATAGGTTCTATTCTGGATTTAGTAGTGAGTGCAGAGCCTTTATATAGTATTTTAACTATATTTTATTTCGACTGTAGCAACAGATATACATAATTTTATATGGCCCAAGCTGTAAAGCATATTTAGCTAGCTATATAGAAAGATGGATAAGTGGATTTTTAGGAACTTGTATCTTCAAGTAATCGAGAACTAAGACACTAAAGCATCCTATCATAGGGGACCAAGGAAGCATCACTAGCCAATCCATTATATTTAGGATTTATCAAATATCGTCACAATCCAGTTCAGGTGCAGACAGGACACACACTGCATTGGTGGAGAAAACATATATCATAGTGTTCTGTTATAAAGAGTGGTCAAAAGAACTAGAATTGGGGCAATCATCATGAAACCACTGGAACCAGCAGGCATATTCTAATGGTGACTCCTCCCTTTTTCCATTTTTGTACCACTCTTTAGAACAGACACTTTGATAAATCTCTCACATGTAGGGTTGCCACCTAACTGGTACTTTACTAGCACAGCCGGTATTTAAGGTTGTATGGCCGGTGCCGATATTGCAGAAATGCCAGCAATGCAAAGGCCGCTATTTTTTTTTCTGTGCTGTGCTCTGTTCTCAGGTGATGTGGATCCAGTGGGGGAGCAGCAAGAGAAGTGCAACCTGACCATCCAGGTATGCATACTGGGTACTGGTGTTATTTTTCTGTAAATGCATGTAATACTTTATCGCTGATTTGTAGTACATCCTGAGGGGAAAACGTATTCACATAGGATCCTCCTGCTCTTCTGTTTGGCTCCTACTTTCATTCCTCCTGCTGTCCTCACTGGCTCCTCCTTCACATCCACCTGCTGTCCTCACTGGCTCCTCCTTCACATCCACCTGATGTCTTGCCTGACTTCTCCTTCTCACCGTCCTGCTGTCCTGACTGGCTTCTCCTTCCCACCCTCCTGCTTTCCTCACTGGCTTCTACTTCACATCCTCCTTATAACCTGCCTGGCTCCTCCTTCCCTGTCCTATTGATATATCCTGTCTGGCTCCTCCTTCCCTGTCCTCCTGATATATCTTGTCTGGCTCCTCCTTCCCTGTCCTCCTGCTGCCCTGCCTGGCCCCTCCTTCCCCATCCACCTGCTGCACTGCCTTGCTCCTCCTTCCCCATCCTCCTGCTTACCTGCCTGGCTTCTCCTTCCCCATCCTCCTACTGTCCTGCCTTGCTCCTCCTTCCCATCCTCCTGATATCCTGCCTGACTCATTTTCCCCATCCTCCTGCTTTCCTGCCTGACTCATTTTTCTCCGTCCTCCTGCTGTCCTGACAGGCATCTCCTTTACCATCCTCCTGCTGTCCTGCCTGGCTCCTCCTTCCCTATCCTCCTGCTGTCCTGCCTTGCTCCTCCTTCCCATCCTCCTGCTGTCCTGCCTGACTCCTCCATTCCATCCTCCTGATATCCTGCCTGGCTCCTTTTCCCCCATCCTCCTGCTTTCCTGCCTGACTCCTTTTTCTCCATCCTCCTACTGTCATGACAGGTATCTCCTTTACCATCCTTCTGCTGTCCTGCCTGGCTTCTCCTTCCCCATCCTCTTGCTTTTCTGCCTGGCTCCTCCTTCCCCATCCTCCTGATTTCCTGCCTGGCTCCTCATTTCCCATCCTCCTGCTGTCCTGCCTGGCTCCTCTTTCCCCATCCTCCTTCTGTCCTGCCAGGCTCCTCTTTCCCAATCCTCCTGCTGTCCTGCCTGGCTCCTTTTCCCCCCATGCTCCTGCGGTCTTGCCTGAATCCTTTTTCCCCATCATTCTGCTGTTCTGCCTGGCTCCTCCTTTCCCATCCTCCTGCTGTCCTGCCTGGCTTCTTTTTCCCCATGCTCCTGCTGTCTTGCCTGAATCCACTTTCCCCATCCTCCTGCTGTCCTGCCTGGTTCCTTTTTCCCCATCCTCATGCGGTCTTGCCTGGCTCCTCCTTTCCCATTGTCCTGCTGTCCTGCCTGTCTCCTTCTACCCCATCCTTCTGCTGTCCTGCCTGGCTCCTCCTTCCGGATCCTCCTGCTGTCATGCTTGGCTCCTCCTTCCCCATACTCCTACTGTCCTTCGTGGATCCTCCATAGGAAGTATTAGAAAAGGGACAAAAGGTGAGGGGGCATATGGAGCAATTTACGGTGTGGTGCAAAATATTGAGCAAGTTAAAGGTGTGTGTTAAGGGGATATGGGAAAAGGGGCAGAAGTTGGTGGGATATGAAGAAAGTGGTAGGTGTGTGTCTAATGAAACGACCGCAAATACGATTAAAATGCTGGCTGTATACTGTTGTATGTCTGATTATAATAGAGAAGTTAGGGGACACAAAGTGGGAAGAATATAGAAAAAGGTGAATGTTTGTGGGCAGAATGGGGAAAGAAATGGAGGATAACATACACTAAATGGGTGGTAAGATACAAGTTAAGACATTAGAAAAATAGGATAAGAAACACAAAAGTGGAGTTAAGAGACACACAGGTGAAGATGGATTTTTTTTATAAAAGACTCTAATGCACAGCTTTCTGAATTTTGTGGTGCAACACATGTGTCGGCCACACTGTTTGAATGTGTCGCACAGAGGTGTCCGACAGAAAGGGGAGCACATTGCACAGCGTTACCCTCCTGCTATCGCTTCATGTAGTGTGGCCGAGCTTCTGTTTCCCCCTACCCGGTCTAGCAGGAAGTGCTCACTGAGAGCACAGAACTGCTTCCTATCAGACTGGGTAGGAGAAACAGAAGCTCATCTACGAGTGGTCCACCTGCTCGGCCACTCTACATGGAGTGAGGTGAGTTTGAGCACGCATAGGGAAGGGGAAAGACAAGGGCACAAGGGGCAAGGGAGGACTAAAAAAGGGCATAGGAGGGGTGGGGGACAGAACAAGGGCTCAGGAGAGGGGATCTGAAGAAGGGCAAATAGAAGAGAAGAAATAAAACGCTGTCTCGACCATCACCGTGTCGGAAATGGATACATGTCTGAAAAAGTGTGTCACCAATGTGAAAAGTTTGGAAAGCTCTGCTCTAATACTGAGATGGCCTCTGTTAGTGAGACCCCTCTCTGGGGCACATTATTATTATTTCTGGCATTTATAAAGTGCTGTGGGAGGTTGTGAGTGCAACCTGGTGCTGTGATGTGAAAAGTCCTGTGGGTGCAATATGATGATGTGGGTGCAATCTGGTGCTCTAGCTGATGTTGTGCATGTTGCCTATTGCTGTGGCCAAATGCAGATTCTACACTTTTATTTATAATTCAGTTATAGTGAATTAAAAGTATAACAAAAAATAACTCAAGGGGGCGGGGCCGGGCCGCCGAGCCGAGCGGTCGCAGGGGAGAGCAGCTCCTGCTTAACATGCCCCATCCACGCTATAAACTGTGGCTTTCTCGGACCCAGACGACCAAGCACTGCGACCTGCAATGAAGAGGGGCTACCGGAGCCGGGGAGAGGCTTGCTCCCGGAGCTCAAGTCCCCCGGAGGAGGATTACCTGCAGCAACCAGCGGGATCCGGCCTGGCGGTGAGTGGAGCGGACGGCCGCCGCTTCACTATCCTGCCCCACGGAGCCCGTCATGCACAAGGCACAACGGCGGACCCGGTCCTGTTCCCCCCCCCCCTCCGGACCGGGGGGGTTATCCCGGTCCTAGTTCCAAGCCTACACTCGGAGGCATTACTGGACCACCATGCAAACCCAGAGCCAAGATGGCGGAGGCCACGGGTGCTGGGTCCGACCTGCAGAGTCTAAGGCTGTTTACAGATTCCACCTGGCATGGAACACAAAGCAGCACACATATGACGGCCCACACTGTAACGAAGGACTCAAGCCCGGAGACACTCCAGGCACAAAGCACCGAAGACCCTGCACGCTGAACTACTCACGAGGACGACACCGCCCACGAGACCGCTCGCCCTTCTTCTGGGCTGGGTGCTCACACAGAGGAACCCCTCTGAAGCCTGCCATACACCCTGGGGGAAGAATGGGATCGGAACCCAGGGCCCTCGATCCTGCTGAAGGGATCAAGGGCACGAGCACCTACAAAGGACACAGCGCCACCACAACACTGGGGAAACTTGAAGACTAGCAATATCCACCTCGAGACGCAACAGCAGGCCCGGTTGAGTGTACAGACGGGCAGGGGATAAGTAACGGACACGCTAGCTACTACCACGCGGACTTACAAGTGCTTAACCTGGACTTGGGCCAAAATCTTTGAAACAGCCGGTCGAAACATCTATGTAAGCTACTTTGATCAGCATGGTTGACTAACCACACACACCACGGGGTGCAGCTAGCAGGACCTATGCTCACCGGGACGTAGCGGGCATGTTACACTGGGCAACATGCAGCACCAAGCGGGGCATAATTAACCTAAGCAATTACTGTGTATATTGGGACTCCTGCATAAATTTTCTAATTGTGATTAGTTCAGTGTGAATATACTTCAGCCCACACTAAACGGCGAAACCTTAATTTTGCTGATTCTGTTGTCCCTCTCATGACCCCTTGTGATAGGCAGGATTCAGCAAGGGTTAGCCTGTACAATATAAAATGTTCCTGTCTTAACGCTTCAGCCCTACTACTGTCCTCTAGGTGCAGCTATAAGGGCCTAAGGGGTGATGTTAACCACCTCACATCTAAGCATGTGCCCAGCAAATCATACACAGTATATAATGTCTGCATGCTCCCCCTGTTTTTCCTTCTCTGCCTCCTAGCCACTTAATCTTTAGCCTCCGCATAGCTCAAAGTCTGGTAATGATGCTGTTAGTAATAATACTAATGTTATACAAACGAGATCGCATTCAACTTAATTAAACGGACCCTTATTGTTTAGCTTGATTAGCTTGCTTTAGTCTGTAATAATGATACTAATGGTGACGACACCACTAGCAATAATATTACTGTCCTACTAGCGAGGTCACATTCCACTCAGTTAACCGAACCGTCATTGTCTAGCTTGCTTAGCCTGTAATAATGATACTTCTGGTAGTGTTGCTGCTAGTAATAGTGCTACTGTTCTACCAACTAGGTCACATTCAACTTCGTTCAGCACACCTTTATTGTTTTAATTGCTTAGTTTGTTTAACCTGTAATGACAACTCTACTGTTAAAATATAAAAAAGAAAAAAAAAAAGAGAGGCCGCTATTCTTGGGAATACATGCAACTATTGTGTACATCACTTATGCAAACTATGTTTTACATGCATTAACCCATTACTTTACTTTCTGTACTGAACCATCATACGCCTCAATAAAAACAAAGATTGACAAAAAAAAATAACTCAACTGGAAAAACTTTG
The DNA here is from genome assembly GCF_036172605.1 of Pelobates fuscus. Classification (NCBI taxonomy): domain Eukaryota; kingdom Metazoa; phylum Chordata; class Amphibia; order Anura; family Pelobatidae; genus Pelobates; species Pelobates fuscus. The sequence goes on along the minus strand of NC_086329.1, from coordinate 71,987,683 downwards.
CATTTCGGCTTTGTTTTGAGTTCAGCTACTTTAAAGTGAACATTTTAATTGACTTTAATTCTGACAATTCTCAATTTAGTGAATAACCTGTCTGAGAAGCTTAGAGTGATGGGTATTGGCATACATTAGAAATACAGAATGAGATGGATTTGGTGGCTGCTGGTTCTAGGGTTGATAAGTCTGTGGAGATGATGGCTGTAATGGGAGAAGATGGCGAGTGTTATAGAAAAGGTTCTGGTTACGTTGTTACAGTTTTAGTGCGCAATAGGTATCGTTCTATCTACTGTCCTGATCAAATGGTACAGACGCTATTTTTATTTTTTATTTATTAATGAACAAAGTTTGACATTTATACTCACTGAATATTTCCCTAGTAAGGAATAAATTGGATCTATTTTTCGATTTTAAGGGAGTTTTACTTAGTAAGATATTAAAATAATAGCATTTTCCTCTGAAAAATATATATTTTAATAGGATAGGCCATCTTTGTATTCCTTTATTTCATGTAAATAAGTCAATAAAAAGATCAACATTTCATTTCTATACAGGAAATTTCTTAAGGACTATTAAAAAATGACTACAGTTGCAAGAAAAAGTATGTGAACCCTTTGGAATGATATGGATTTCTGCACAAATTGGTCATAAAATGTGATCTGATCATCATCTAAGTCACAACAATAGACAATCGCAGTCTGCTTAAACTAATAACACACAAAGAATGACATGTTGCCATGTTTTTATTGAACACACCATGTAAACATTCACAGAGCAGGTGGAAAAAGTATGTGAACCCTTGGATTTAATAACTGGTTGAACCTCTTTTGGCAGCAATAACTTCAACCAAACGTTTCCTGTAGTTGCAGATCAGACATGCACAACGGTCAGGAGTAATTATTGACCATTCTTCTTTACAGAACTGTTTCAGTTCAGCAATATTCTTGGGATGTCTGGTGTGAATTGGTTTCTTGAGGTCCTGCCACAGCATCTCAATCGGGTTGAGGTCAGGACTCTGACTGGGCCACTTCAGAAGGCGTATTATCTTCTGTTTAAGCCATTCTGTTGTTGATTTACTTCTATGCTTTGGGTCATTGTCTTGTTGCAACACCCATCTTCTGTTGAGCTTCAGCTGGTAGAAAGATGGCCTTAAGTTCTTCTGCAAAATGTCTTGATAAACTTGGGAATTCATTTTTCCTTCGATGATAGCAATCCGTCCAGGCCCTGACGCAGCAAAGCAGCCCCAAACCATGATGCCCCCACCACCATACTTCACAGTTGGGATGAGGTTTTGATGTTGTTGTGCTCTGCCTCTTTTTCGCCACACATAGTGTTGTGTGTTTCTTCCAAACAACTCAACTTTGGTTTCATCTGTCCACAGAATATTTTGCCAGTACTGCTGTGGAACATCCAGGTGCTCTTGTGCAAACTGTAAACATGCAGCAATGTTTTGTTTGCAGTGGCTTCCTCTGTGGTATCCTCCCATGAAATCCATTCTTGTTTAGTGTTTTACGTATTGTAGATTTGCTAACAGGGATGTTAGCATTTGCCAGTGACTTTTGTAAGTCTTTAGCTGACACTCTAGGATTCTTCTTCACCTCATTGAGCAGTCTGCACTGTGCTCTTGCAGTCATCTTTACAGGACAGCCACTCCTATGGAAAGTAGCATCAGTGCTGAACTTTCTCCATTTATGGACAATTTGTCTTACCGTGGACTGATGAACAGCAAGGCTTTTGGAGATACTTTTATAACCCTTTCCAGGGTTATAAAGTCAAGTCAACAATTCTTAATCGTAGGTCTTTTGTGCGAGGCATCATTCACATCAGGCAATGCTTCTTGTGAAAAGCAAACCCAGAACTGGTGTGTGTTTTTTATAGGGCAGGGCAGCTGTAACCAACACCTTCAATCTCATCTCATTGATTGGACTCCAGTTGGCTGACATCTCACTCCAATTAGCTCTTGGAGATGTCATTACTCTAGGGGTTCACATACTTTTTCCACCTGCACTGTGAATGTTTACATGGTGTGTTCAATAAAAACATGGCAACATGTAATTCTTTGTGTGTTATTAGTTTAAGCAGACTGTGATTGTCTATTATAAAAAGATATGGAAGGGCTGCGCCAAATAAGGGTAGATAGTCAAGTAAAGTATTGCTAGGGTGCCAATAGATGGTCTAGGATACTTGATAGAGTTCCTCTGTGGATGCGTCTAGTGTAGACCGTTCGGTATATGTAAATACAAGAGAGGTAGAGGCGACTAATGGTATAGTAGGAAAGTTCAGGGTGTGATAGGTAACAAAATGTAGAGAACTCACATTCAAGAGAGCTATGGCCAGCTCTGGTGTGGTTTGCGTACAGCGGTATAATCCCCACTTATGGGATATGTAGGGAGGGGGTAGTCCAGAACTTCTGGTAGTCCAGAACTCGGAAAAGAAAGACAGAAAGCGACAATAGTGCTCTCAATTTTGATGTGGTTCAGTGTGCAGATAAGTAGAGGTAAAAAACTCACATTTGAGGGAGCTATGGCCAGCTCTGGTGTGGATAGCGTACAGCGGTATAATTCCCACTTATAGGATATGTAGCGGCGAAACGTCCGTCAGCACCGTCTGTTGATCCAAGGCTCCAATATAGAAGAATAAAAAGCAGCAATAGTGCTCTCAATTGTGATAGGTTAAGAGAGTAGTAGAGGAAATAAAATAATACAAAGATAGAGCAGAGGTACTGCTCTATGGATAGGCGCTGGTGGTATGATCCCCACCTAGGATTTCTTGGAGTACTGGAACTTTAAAATTGCCAGTGGAAGTAAAAGTAACCAGGAGAGGTTAAAATGCCAGGAATAGGTAAAAAAAAGTTTAAAGTGCATAGAGAGTGCAATAAAAAGAGGATTGGTACAATAAAGTAGCCAAAAAACTTTTATTGATCTAAAATACACAATAAAATACAGAATTAATACCCATAAACGCGTTTCACCATAAGTGGCTTCTTCAGAATGGGATAAAAGTAGTAACCTGGCAGGGGTTGTTTAAATAGGGCTATGTTAATTAGAAAATTGTGCCAAAATTGTAATTGGCCAATCAGAGACAATTTTTAAAAACACTTTTAAAAATTAGGATTCAAAAGTATGGGAGTGATGTTATAAAGGTGATGAGTCCATTTAAATTATTTAAATGTAAAAACGAGGGTGAGAAAGTTGTTTTTTAAAAGTAAAAAAAAAAATTGTTTTATAAAGTTCATAAAAAACAAATATAAATAAAAAAAACATACGTCACATATCGAAAAAATAAATAACACATAAGTAGATGGTTTAAAGGTACAGAGATACAGAGATATATGTAAATGGAGTATGCATGAAAAGGGGGTAATATAATCACAAACATAATGATTTAAATAGGGGTTAAATTATACCCCAGAGTAATAATATATTACAGATGTTAAATGAAAATAATAGATAAAAGAAAAATAAAATTAAATAAAAAATAACACAGAATACAAGATACATAAATGGAAAGGCATAGATGAAAAATTAAAAATTATTATTATGAGGGTTGGTTAGGTCCAAACATAAAGAATAAAAGCATGTAGATAAGGGTTGTATATAGGAATTTAAATAAAATTGAACAGGTCAAAATCAACATTTAAACCAGATAGGGTAAGAGTTTTTAGATTAAAAACCCATTCCATCTCAGCTTTACCTAATATGTTCTTAATGTTACCACCTCTCCATGGTATTATACATTTTTTTTATGCCGATGCATTTAAGGTGTCTTATGTCGTTATTATGTGTATAAAAGTGTTTGGAGACTGAGTGATTCAGGTAGCCTTATTTGATATTTCTACAGTGTTCACTCAGTCTCACTTTAAGACTTCTTGTGGTCATGCCTACATACTGGAGACCACAAGGGGACTCCAACAAGTAGATGCCATTTTTGGTATCGCAACTGATAAAATCTTTAATTTTATAGGTTTTGTTAGTGATATTAGATTTAAAACTGGTGGTTTTGGAAGGGACGGAGGGGTCTGTGTTTTTGCATCCGATGCATCTTTTACATTTATAAAAGCCACTGGCATTGGGCATAAAAGAATTAAAAGTAGGTTTGGTTTCTTTTGTAAATTGGTGGTTAAAATGGATTTGAAGTTTGGGGCACCTCTAAAGACAACATTAGGTTTGTCAGGTATAATATTTTTAAGTACTTTGTCTTCTTTTAAGAGGTGCCAATGTTTTTTGATAATTTTTTTGACATGGCCACTTTTGTTATTCAAATTGAAAACAACAGAAAGGGGCATGGGGTTGGTGGTGGGTTGGGTATTGTAAGTTAGGAGGTTTGCTCTATCTTTTTTGGTGATGGTATTTATAGTGGTGTTGAGGCGGGTTGGTGAGTAATTTTTCTCAATACATTTTTCTTTTAGATAATTTGATTGTTTGTTAAAATCTTCTATTTGGGAGCAATTCCTTCTGAGACGACCAAGGTTTGTAATGGCAGCTAGATCTTTCGATAGCTGTGTTGACGCAGATCTTTTTAAAGAATGTTTTGGTGTGGATGGTGTTGTCTGTAATGAAGATGTTGAGGTCTAAAAAATTAATAGATTCCTTACTTGTTTCGTGGGTTAGGGTAATGCCTCTATTGTTGATGTTGAGGTGGTGGATAAAAGAGTAAAAAGAGCTTCTGTGCCATCCCAGATAAAAAACGAATCGTCTATATATCTAAAATATGTTACAAGGTTCGTACACCAAGCATGCCTTCCCCATATGGCCGTGGATTCCCAGTCGGCCATAAAGAGGTTGGCGTAGCTTGGCGCAAACCTTGTACCCATCGCATTGCCTTGTTTTTGTAGGTAAAAGGAGTCAAAAAACCAAAAATAGTTGTTGGTTAAAATGATATTAATACTCTCTAAAATAAAATCTATTTGGGCTGGGGGGATTCTGTTTTCTTTAGTTAAAATGTCTCTGATTGCCTGGCATCCTATATGGTGGGGTATAATCGTGTATAGGGATTGGACATCACAAGTAGTTAAATTTAATTAGTTTGCCATTTGAATTTGTCTAAAAAACGTAGTAGTGACATAGTCTTTTAGGTAAGAGCGCATTAATTTAACGGATGGTTGGAGGAGTATGTCAATGTATTCTGACAGATTGCAGAATAGGGAATTTATCCCTTACACAATGGGTCTGCCAGGGGGGTTATTAATATTTTTATGTATCTTTGGTAAAAAAATCTATGACAGGGAGTTTAGGGTATTTGATATTAAGATAGTTGTATTTGTTTTTGGTTAGGATGACAGAATCCAAGCCTTTTTGTAAAAAAGTGGATAGGGTAATTTGGATGGTAGGGGTGGGGTCAGAGGGTAGTTGGTTATATGTTTCCTTATCGTGTAGTTGTCTATGTGCCTCATCTATGTACATCTTGCTAGATAGGATAACGATCCCACCTCCTTTATCTGCCGGCTTTATGACAATATCTTTGTCTTCTTGTAGTTGTTTCAGTGTGTTGCGCTCGGCATGGGTGAGGTTGTGTGAGTCATATTTGTTATATTTAATTTTTTCAAAGTCTTTTAACACAAGTTTTTCGAACATGAGGGGTGCAGATTTGCAGTAGGAAGGGTAAAATTTGGATTTTTCTTTCAAATGAGTGTTGATGTTATTGGGGTAGTAATATAATTTTAACCAACAACTATTTTTGGTTTTTTGACTCCTTTTACCTACAAAAACAAGGCACTGCGAGGGCGGGGCCTGACCGCAGAGCCGAGTGGTTGACAACCTCAGGAGCTCCGGCACAAATCCGAAAATAAAGCCACCTTTCCCGTCCAAAACGGAGACTAATCGGGTCAAAAGACCCAGCAATAGACAGGGAACATCAAGCGGAGGGCAATGATACCCATCAAGCGGCGAAATGAGCAAAAGATACCGGACGAGCGGGAGAGGCGGCCGCTCTCCCCCCACCACGGGTGAGGACCTCGGTATGGAAGGGTCCCAGTTCCCCCCCCTCTGGACAGGTGGGGGTTATCCCGGTCCACCAGCATATGGCGAGCACCCACCTTTGGGACGCAACTCAGCGCCACACCACACAGTCTGGCCCACGAGGTCCAGCCAAGATGGCCGACGGTGGGGTTACTGACCTGCAGCAGCAAACCGCTGAGGAATGGGCGACGGCCTTCAAGGCTAAATTTGATGCTGTCTACCTGCGCTTCTGGGAACGAATGGAGGCAAGGCGCTCACATCCCAGACCGATGCCTTCTTCACCGGCAAAGAATCATAGCGCACCCCCTAAAAAGCAGTCGGGACACCCATGCACAGCGCTGCCGATGCGGAGGAGCGTGCAGGGCGCTGGAACTCAGCAGATGAAGCGACAAAAGGGCATTACCCGCACGAAGCGGCCTGTTGGAAGCCATGCAAAGGCACCACAGCCACCCACGGGAAGCTCCGGCGGACCGTCCACCACCCTTCAGGGCCACAGATGCCCACAACCAACATGGCACCACAATCAAAACGGAAGCCCAAAGTCATCTCCCGCTCACCGCACCGCCGGCTCCACTAAGGCAAGACTGACGAGCAGGGGCGAACGGCCAACCGGCACACACCCAGCTAACACCAAACCTGCGTTACAGCCCGGATCAGGGACAATACAGCTGACTAGTGCTTACATGTGCAAGCCTCCACACCGATGGCAGATCTCTCGGACGGCGTTGTGGGACTTTGCAACTCACCTACCAAGGTCTCTGCACTTCCCGTTGATGGGTGTCGGCTGATCGCGAATGTACCTTCTGCTGCACAGGTCACGCCAGAAGTACCCGATATGCCGGACCCGATTGCCTTATTGACTAGGGACATGGTTAAGTTTGATGCTTGTTTGCCTTATGTTCTCCAGCTAATGACAACCTGTCCCCCCTCTCCCTCCATGAAGCGTAGGAAATATACGTCCCTTGTTCATCCCCCTCCCTAACACACTCGAGACAACCGAGCAGCGCTGTCTAGCATTAATCTCAAATTATATTTCCAAGCCACACATACTACTCTGTTGGTTCCTCAAATATAAAACCTAACTCATACCAAGCGTGTTACAATATTACAGTGCCTTATCGTAAAGGTTAAGTTGGATGTTTTGTTTAGCTAGACAATAACCGATAACTGTTGTACCCTGCATAAATATAGAGAGAAACTTGTGTGACTATGCATGCCACTGTTTAAACTCCATTATATGCTGATATATGTCGATGCAAGCTGCTATGACTATTGTGGAAACTTTGTGGTTCATCTTAAAAATGTGCCAATACTCAAATGTCATACTTGTAAAAACGCTTTTTCTCAACAAAACTTAAAAAAATTGTGCAGTATATTTGTATGCAATGCTTTGAATGTTATGCCTGTTTCCGCTTACGAATACTATTGTGGCTGAATAAGCCTACTGTCATACCATGCACAACAAAAATAAAGATTCTAAAAAAAAAAACAAGGCACTGCGATGGGTACAAGGTTCGCGCCAAGCTACGCCAACCTCTTTATGGCCGACTGGGAATCCACAGCCATATGGGGAAGGCAAGCTTGGTGTATGAACCTTGTAACATATTTTAGATATATAGACGATTTGTTTTTTATCTGGGATGGCACAGAAGCTCTTTTTAACTCTTTTATCCACCACCTCAACATCAACAATAGAGGCATTACCCTAACCCACGAAACAAGTAAGGAATCTATAAATTTTTTAGACCTCAACATCTTCATTACAGACAACACCATCCACACCAAAACATTCTTTAAAAAGGTCTGCGTCAACACAGCTATCGAAAGATCTAGCTGCCATTACAAACCTTGGTTGGAAAGTGCCCCTCAAAGCCAATTCCTTCGTCTCAGAAGGAATTGCTCCCAAATAGAAGATTTTAACAAACAATCAAATTATCTAAAAGAAAAATGTATTTATAAAATTACTCACCAACCCGCCTCAACACCACTATAAATACCATCACCAAAAAAGATAGAGCAGACCTCCTAACTTACAATACCCAATACCCTAATTCCTGTCTCTCAGGGGGGTTAAGGTACGAACAGTGGGTCTGAGGTGGGAGCAGAGGTGGGTACTGGGGGGCTGAGGTGGGTACAGGGGGGCTGAGGTGGGTACTGGGGGGGCCGTGGTGGGTACAGGGGGGGCTGAGGTGGGTACTGGGGGGCTGAGGTGGGTACTGGGGGGCTGAGGTAGGAGCTGGGGGACTGAGGTGGGTACTGGGGGGGCCATGGTGGGTACAGGGGGGCTGAGGTGGGTACTGGGGGGTTCAGGTAGGAGCAGGGGGGGATGAGGTGACGTCAGACGGGTAGGAGAGGTCACCAGCGCCGAGGGAGCCCAGCGCTGGATTAAGGAAAGTGGCTGAAGGCGTTTTTAACCCCTTCAGCGCCACGGGAGGGGGACCTTGAGGGTGGGGGCACCGTCAGGGCACTATAGTGTCAGGAAAACCGATTTAGGGGCACTAATAACTTCCAAAACTAACTTATACAGCTAAAAAAAAACAATGTGACAATGTGTGTGTAGGGGGTGATACTGTGTGGAATGATAGGCTATTTAAGTGAGCAACCTTCCCAGACTAAAATACCTAAAATACCAATGGCCATGATATTCAGTCCGTAACTCTGCCAGGTGCAGAGCTGCAGACCATGTGTCTCGCCAGGGCCGATCCAGGCTGGCTGCTGTGGTTGGCAGTCTGGCTGCTGTGGCAAGCCGGCTGGCCTCTCTCTTCCGCCAGCAGGTGTCTGTTTCTTCCCCCAACTCCTTTGTGTGTCTTTTTTTGCTATCCCAGCCCCACTGTGCGTCTTTGCCCCCCCCCCCCCCCCCCCAGTACTTCTAGGTTCCTCCTTGTCCCACCAGCCCCTATGGGTGTCTACCTGCCCCCAGACCCTCTGTGTGTCTTTTTTTGCTTCCCCAGCCCCACTGTGCGTCTTTGCCCCACCCCCCACCCTAGTACTTCTAGGTTCCTCCTTGTCCCACCAGCCCCTCTGTATGTCTACGTGCCCCCAGACACTCTGTGTGACTTTGTCTCCCCTTAGCTCCTGTGTCGCTCTATGCCCCCCAGACCCTCTGTGAGCCCTTTTCCCCAGCGCCTGTGTCTTTGTGCTCCCCCTCCTATGCACTCTTTAGCCCACCCCTCCCCACCTGTGCCCTCTTCCCTCCTGTACCTGTATGTAGCCCCACCCCCTCCCATGCCATTATGTAGCTCTCCTTCCTTCCTATGCCTCTTTAGCCCCTCTCCTGTGCCTTTATGTAGCCCCCTCACCTGTGTCTGCTCACCTTCCAGCTCAGTCAGGTTACCAGGCGCAATGAGGGTGGGGCTTAAAATGAGGGTGTGGCTTAGCACCTCTACTCAGAGAGGTCAGTACCACATTTGAATTGGGGGGGGGCACAACACCATTGTAAATGTTTTCAGTATATTTGCTATTTATGTATGTGGTGCCTAGAAGCCACGTAGCACTGAACAGTCAGTACTGCAGATTTGTAAATACATCTTGGGCTCCAGCTGCAGGTGCACCCCAGTGCCAACATCTTGTGTCGAACTTTTAAACATACAATACTAAAAAAATGTTTTAAAGTTACGGTCATCAAATAGACAGAAAGATAGAATTAAAGGACGCTGTATGCTGGAGGTCACTTCCCTTTTTAAAAAAAAATTGTTATGACAAAATATGCCAAACAAGCAACAACTTTCCCATCAGTAGTTACTAATTCTAGTCTGAGGGTTCTGGAATTATCCTATAATAATACAGCAAATGTTCAAAGATTGCGCCTCCAGCAGCAGTCACGTTAATGAGATGTGATTAGAGGAACTGATCAAGTTTTTGGCAGCCATAATGCAGCTCTTATAAGAAGGGCCGTCTTTAATAGTGATTGGACCCTGGGCAAGCATTTGCTTGGGCCTCCCCCTACTCCCTGGCATGCAATCATGCCCTTCACCCCCTCGCAGTGGCAGAACTAAAGTAGAAAGGGCCCTGGTGCAATAATGGTTTTGGGCCCCACTATTGCAAGGGTGGGTAAAAGGTAGATCCCTATCTGTCGTGCAACTCCAGCAATGCTTTGGCAGCTGGATCTCTACCATTTGCCCATGCTTGCAGGGTTGTATGTAGCACTGAGCAGTGTTTTTGTATGGAGTATGTTTGTGTGAATATAGGGTTATAGTGTTGTCATGATCTTGTGCAGGTCAGGGATGAGACTTAAACTGTGGTTAATTGCAGGGTCTTTATTAGAGCTTTTAGACATACTAGTAAACACAGGATATCATATAATTGTAGATATAGGAAGTATAACAGAAGATAAACCTATAAGAGAGATTATAGATTCGATATACAGGAGAAATGGGAAAACAGGATTTAGGTAATATGCCCCAAGTTGCAATACGGTAAACCTATAAAATGTTATAGGCAGTTGGCGTCATGACGTGTGGACGTGCGTATGTACGCTCGCCGGGATGACTGAGTAGGAGGGGAGCCCGCCATGCACTGCCGAGGTAGCCGCGTCTGAATGCCTCTCTCTCTGCCGTGTAAGAGAAGATCACACAAACAGTTTCTCTCCCCAATTGATTGTCCTCAGGGAGGTTTGGTGACGAAGGAAAGGGAAACAACAGCATTTGCGATACACCTCGAAACTATACGCTCGAGGTTCTGAGCGCTGCACTCCGAAAACATTTTTTATTTACTTCTCTACTCTGTAATCGTATGGAAGTACCGTCGAGAGAGAATCACGTGTGTTTTTATACAAACGCCAGGAACAACATGGTGAAGTAGATTTTTGCATATTATAATTCAAACCTCCACATTCTAGCTGCTCTTTGTGGCAGTGAGTATAAACTTATATTTCAATTGGGTGAAACTAAATTTAAACTCAAAGTGCTGACATTTACATTCTGTGTCCTCAGCTCAGTTCAGGTCAATAAGGAAAAGAGAAAAAAAAAAAGGGGAGGAAGGAGGAAAAAAAACGAGAGAAACACCGTAATGTAAAAAGGCTACAGGTATCTAGACTTAATTGAGGCACTTATAGTTGTGCAATAAGGAGTAAAGGCTAAAAGAAATAGAACAGCTAATTATACCATAGTTAACAGAAAAAAATTAAGACCACATTTAAAAGAAACTTAAAGGAAAGGAGGAGAGGGGCTGAAAAGAAAAAGAGAAAGAAACAGAAGGCAGCAGGGAGAAAGAGAAAGAAAAAGGAGAAGAGAGAAAGAAGAAACAAGAAATAAGAAGAGAAAGAGAGGAGAATAAGAGAAAATTTCAACAAAACGTGCAAAAAATTTGAAGCCCATAAAATAGCAAGTCTGCATAAAGATCGACTGGTAGGGGCTTGTTCTCTCCATAAGCGGTGAATTGCTACAATATGGCTACGAAAAAAACACACGAAACCAAACCCTGTACAAGGAAAGACAAAAAAGAATCCACCCAAGATAAACTCATGATAAATCACTAACAACATACTTCTCTCCCCAGCAACAAAAGAACTCCAAACAGAGATTAAATGATATGGGCCTGACTTCGAAAAGCCTGGAGCCAGATCCAATAAGAAATCCTGATAAAGATTTAATAACTATCTCCTTGCTCCAAACTAGTCTTAAGCTCAATCTTGATGAGTTTAAAGCTGAACTGGCCTCAACTGCCGCAGATATCAAACTGGATATTAAAACTGAAATAAAAGTTCTCGCTGCAAAAATGGAAATTTTTGAAGACCACCTTAAACAATTAGATTTTCAAGTTAAAAATTTAACAGAAGATTGTGATAAGACACACCGGGAAATTGTAAATTTACAAAATAAATTATCTGATTTAGAAGACCGATCTAGGCGAAAAAATCTACGCTTTAGAGACATTCCAGAAAAAGGCAGACAAGAGGACGTAAAGCAATCTGTGATGGAGTACCTATCTATATTGGGTGTCCCTTTTAAATCTTCAGATCTGATAATAGAAAGATGCCACAGGACATTTAAACCACAAGTAATTCAAAATGATTCTCCTCGAGATATTATTGCATGTTTCTTCTCGTTTGATTTCAAAGAAACCATTTTGAAATTTGCAAGAACCAATCCAGTTTCCGAAGGACCCTTTCAGAAAGTCAAAGTATTTCAGGATCTATCCTTTGAAACCAGAACAAAAAGAAAAGCATTCAGCTTTGCCACCCGATCTTTGAGAAGCCACAATATAAAATACAAGTGGCTTTTCCCCCTAAAACTTAGCCTCTCATATGAAGGCAAAAGAGAAATATTTGAGGCCAATGCGTCTTTAACAGATTGGCTCAAAAATAACAAATTACTGCTGTAGATCTATAACTTTATATTGTAGGGGGTAAATGTAAATATAGGAGGTCAGAAAGTAGAGTAAGAGAAAAAGTGAAAAGAGAGATAAAGGGAAGGGAGGGAATTTGTAGATTTCTTTTTTTTTTGTTTTCCTCTCTGTTGCATTATAAGAAAAGCAATCGTTTATGAAACATTTTATTTTCACTATATACTCACTAAGGTAATACTCTTGTGAAGTAATTAACATATGAAAAAGCAATACTCACTCGTTTTTCTTGGTGCTTTTACAATTGTACTAATTAGTTTAGTCCAGTCACTACAGGCACTTTCCTTGTGTCGTTCCACTAGAAGGATATTCATGTTTAAAGGACCACTCTAGTGCCAGGAAAGCATACTCGTTTTCCTGGCACTAGAGTGCCCTGAGGGTGCCCCCACCCTCAGGGACCCCCTCCCGCCCGGCTCTGGAAAGGGGAAAAGGGTTAAAACGTACCTTTTTCCAGCGCTGGGCGGGGAGCTCTCCTCCTCCTCTCCGCCTCCGTTCCTCCCCGTCGGCTGAATGCGCACGCGCGGCAAGAGCTGCGCGCGCATTCAGCCGGTCGCATAGGAAAGCATTCATAATGCTTTCCTATGGACGCTTGCGTGCTCTCACTGTGATTTTCACAGTGAGAATCACGCAAGCGCCTCTAGCGGCTGTCAGTGAGACAGCCACTAGAGGAAAAAGGGGAAGGCTTAACTAATTGATAAACATAGCAGTTTCTCTGAAACTGCTATGTTTATAAAAAAATTAGTTAACCCTAGCTGGACCTGGCACCCATACCACTTCATTAAGCTGAAGTGGTCTGGGTGCCTAGAGTGGTCCTTTAAGTAATGTCATTATCACTTTATATGCACTAAAGCAACATTTTTGCGAACTAACCAATATTTTAAAAAGCAACACTTATTTGATGCTTTAGGTGGTTCTATATATCACAAATCTTTGAATCCTTCCACAAGTTTAATATACTACCTATTAATAGCTAACACAAAATAGATTTATATTACATGCACTATGATTAAGGTAATGATAGACAAATGAAGGCATTTCCAAATGTAATTAAAAAAATATATTTTTTTCTCATAAGAAATATATCTATTTACGAAATATTTTACTTCTACTTTATATTCACTAAGGTAAAACTTTTGTGTAGTAATTAATACCTGAAAAAGCAATATTTATTTACTACTCTTGGTGCTTTTATACTATATAATTTTATTAAATAGGTTAACCAGTTACTATAGGTATTCTACCTGTGTTGTATTATAAGAAGGATATTCATGTTTAAGCAATCTCACTATCACTGTATATGATCTAAAGTAAAATTGTTGCGAATTAACTAACACCTCAAAAGGCAACATTTATTTGTTGCTTCAGGTATATTAATATATCACAAATGTATTAATTCTTTCACAAGCTTAAGTTATTAGCTATTATAGCTTGCACATAATAGATTTATACTATATGCACTATCTATAAGACAATGATAGACCAATGAAGGTATCTACAAATTAAATTAAAAATTATTGATTTTTTTTTTTCTTCTCTCTCCTCTTTTCTCCCCCTCCTCCATATATAAGGGAGAGTGACACTATGAAAGAGGGAGGGCATCTCAGTGGCAGGTTTCTAACTCAGGCATGGTTTGGGGTTTCCACTCTTGTGTAGTTTTGCTACTCGATTTTCATTGCGCCAATATGGCTTTCAATGATTACTACAGCATTAGGTTTTTACCTAAATGGATGACTGTTGATGTGGGTCTTACTCAGTGCCCTACGTCAGATAGTATATGTGTTGGGTTTTATTTTTCTTTCTTTTTCCTTTTCAGTGTGATACGTTATTTTTGGTTTTGTTTCTTTCAGGAAGTCAAAAAATATTGTTTTTATGTATTCCTATGTTGAAGTTTCTATCCTTGAATGTCCAGGGGCTTAACACAAATAAGAAAAGGCATGGATTGTATGACTCGTTGATAAAACTAAACATACAGGTAGCTTTTCTACAAGAAACGCATTGGCTTAAAGATACCAAACAAACATGGGGTGGAGAAAATTTTGTAACTGTGATCCAGGCCTCACTAACAAATAATAAAAAAAAAGGGGTGTGGCAATTATATTTAGAAAAGACATCAATTTCGATATTCTACATATTGAATTAGATCCAGAAGCGAGGTTTATAATTCTGGTATGTAAGATCGAAGATAGAGTCTTTACATTGGTCAATGTTTATTTACCTAATGTTGACCCAATGACCAAATTTTCCCTGATAATGGATAAAGTTGATAAAATTAATAGGGGACATTTGATCATTGCCGGGGATTTTAACTGTGTTAGTGATCCATCCATGGATAGAACTACTTTGTCCACCTCGTCTAATAACAAAGGACCTATTAAACAAGCTAAAAAACTAAATAATATCTGTAAGCAATACAATTTATACGATATGTGGAGATTATTGCACCCCTCCGAAAAAGATTTTTTCCATCTATCTGGGGTCTATGGTACTTACTCCCGGATTGACTTCTGTTTAACAAATGCCAATACAATTCCGCTTTTTAATCATATTAATCTTAAGAAAAACACATGGTCAGACCATAGTTTTGTCCTATTTGATCTTGGTAATTCTCCTCCTCTACATCGCAATACTTGGAGACTGAATGACACCATTTTAAAGGACTCAAGTAATAGGGAGGATCTAACCAAATTATTGGAATATTTTTGGGCAGAAAATAATCTGGGAGATACCTCCCCTTTAATAAACTGGTGCACTCATAAATACGTAATGAGGGGCTATATAATTAAAATAGACAATTTTCTTAAGAAAAAGAACGGCACAAAATTGCCTGATTTATATATTGAATTCTACTCATGCTCTAAAAAGAATAAATTACAATCTTCTCCGGAGTTGAGAACTCATTTAAAAGATGTACAAACTCAAATCAATTTAAAAGAAGAGTAAAAAAATAAGCTAAATATAAATAAACTAAAATTAAACCATTATATCTCGGGCAATAGAGCGAGTAAAGGTCTAACTAGGAGATTACGTAATCAATATGCTAAAAATAGGGTAGAAAAACTGGTGGTTGACCAAATTGTATACTCCACCCCATCTGAGATTAGACAAAAGTTTAACCAATTCTATCAAGACTTGTACAATCTAAGGCTGTCCCCAGAAACCAAGGACACCAAGGAATATTTATTAAGTTCCCAAATTCCGAGAATTTCTTCCCAGGATCTGACCAATTTGAATAAAAAGATTTCACTTGAAGAAGTACAATTCCAAATTGATAGATTAGCTACAAATAAAACTCCTGGTACTGATGGCTTTACAAACTTATATTATAAATATATGAAATCTTATCTTTTAAAACCTCTTACTGAAATGTTTAATCAAGCCACAGAAAATGAGGCCATACCAAAGGAATTATTACAATCAAATATTGTCCCAATTTTAAAACCTGGAAAAGATAGTAGGGACCCAAGAAACTACAGACCGATTGCACTAATCAATGTAGACATGAAAATATATTCCGCCATTATTGCTGAGAGATTGAAATCTGTTATTACTAAATTGATTCACCCAGATCAAATAGGGTTCATCCCCGGAAGATGGGCATCAAATAACACTTGAAAGCTCATTGATATTATCGGCTTAGCTAAAGTCCATAAGGAGCCCCTCCTGGCCCTGTCTTTGGACGCAGAAAAAGCGTTCAACAGGGTCGGGTGGGACTACTTGAGAGAACTCCTTATGGCTTTAAAGGTTGGATATATACTGCAATTATGGTACTGTACTCTTCTCCTTCTGCCAGAACCGTAGGTCCCAATATTATTTCGACCTGGTTCGATCTTAAAAACGGAACAAGACAGGGGTGTCCCCTGTCACCGCTTCTGTATATTCTATCTCTCGAACCTCTCGCGGTTAACATTAGAAACAATCACTTAATAAAGGGGGTCCTCACTAAATTTCAGGACATAAAGATCGCATTATATGCCGATGATGCTTTGGTCATTCTTACATCTCCGGAGGATTCATTAGCTGCACTAATGAAAGAAATAGATGATTTTTCTAATATTTCTAATTTTAAACTAAATGTCTCAAAATCCACTGCTTTAACCATCAATTTATCTCCGATACAGGTTGAAAGGTTATCCCAAAAATATCATTTTTGGCTAAAAAACTGTTCCCTACTTTATGGTAATTCATAAATTTTTTAGGTGATGGGGGTCTGGATGATGCAATTCCAATCAGTCAGTAGAAATTACCACATGGACATGGTATCTAAATTTGTGTTTATTTTCAGGGATATACTTCCTACTATATTTCCACAGACTTTTGTTTATTACATATTAATGACTTCCTGGTTTTATTTTTTTTTGTTTTTTTTGTATGGGCGATGGATTGTTGCATCCCAACGAATGTATTCTCTCTACATAGTATGATCTACTTATATTAACTGGTGTAATATGTAACTAATCTTATTGATTTTTTTGATTGGGTAACTAAAATTATAGATCAGGGTGGTGCAGTAGACATTGCTTACCTCGATTTCAGTAAGGCTTTTGACACTGTTGCACATAGAAGGCTTATCAACAAACTACAATCTTAGAGTTTGGATTCCAATATTGTTGAATGGGTAAGGCAGTGGCTGAGTGACAGGCAACAGAGGGTTGTAGTCAATGGAGTATATTCGAAGCTTGGGCTTGTCACCAGTGGGGTACCTCAGGGATCTGTACTTGGACCCATTCTCTTTAATATTTTTATTAGTGATATTGCAGAAGGTCTTGATGGTAAGGTGTGTCTTTTTGCGGATGATACTAAGATATGTAACAGGGTTGATGTTCCAGGAGGGATAAGCCAAATGGAAAATGATTTAGGTAGACTAGAAAAATGGTCAGAGTTGTGGCAACTGACATTTAATGTGGATAAGTGCAAGATAATGCATCTTGGACGTAAAAACCCAAGGGCAGAGTACAGAATATTTGATAGAGTCCTAACCTCAACATCTGAGGAAAGGGATTTAGGGGTGATTATTTCTGATGACTTAAAGGTAGGCAGACAATGCAATAGAGCAGCAGGAAATGCTAGCAGAATGCTTGGTTGTATAGGGAGAGGTATTAGCAGTAGAAAGAGGGAAGTGCTCATGCCATTGTACAGAACACTGGTGAGACCTCACTTGGAGTACTGTACACAGTACTGGAGACCCTATCTTCAGAAGGATATTGATACCTTAGAGTGAGTTCAAAGAAGGGCTACTAAACTGGTTCATGGATTGCAGGATAAAACTTACCAGGAAAGGTTAAAGGATCTTAACATGTATAGCATGGAGGAAAGACGAGACAGGGGGGATATGATAGAAACATTTAAATACATAAAGGGAATCAACACAGTAAAGGAGGAGACTATATTTAAAAGAAGAAAAACTACCACAACAAGAGGACATAGTCTTAAATTAGAGGGACAAAGGTTTAAAAATAATATCAGGAAGTATTACTTTACTGAGAGGGTAGTGGATGCATGGAATAGCCTTCCAGCTGAAGTGGTAGAGGTTAACACAGTAAAGGAGTTTAAGCATGCGTGGGATAGGCATAAGGCTATCCTAACTATAAGATAAGGCCAGGGACTAATGCAAGTATTTAGAAAACTGGGCAGACTAGATGGGCCGAATGGTTCTTATCTGCCGTCACATTCT
Source organism: Pelobates fuscus (assembly GCF_036172605.1). Taxonomy (NCBI): domain Eukaryota; kingdom Metazoa; phylum Chordata; class Amphibia; order Anura; family Pelobatidae; genus Pelobates; species Pelobates fuscus. The sequence goes on along the minus strand of NC_086329.1, from coordinate 71,969,719 downwards.
ATGTTTCTATGTTTCTATGTTTCTAATATGTATGTCTGTATGTATGTATTTTTTTGAACTGTTTTGTAATGTAAAAACAAAATTTTTGAATAAAGAAGTATTAAAATAAAAAAAAGTTATAGGCAGTAATAAAGGATAAACCTATAAGAGATTATAGGTTCTAGATAAAGTTGCAATAAGGTAAACCTATAAAAGAAGTTATAGGCAGTAAAAGAGGATAAACCTTTAAGAGAGATTATAGGAAAAACAGAAAATAGGCAATATGCCCCAGAATAGGATAAGAAAACAAGTAAATAGAACTAGACAGAAACAATAATATATACTTAAATAGGTTGCTGTTGTTCAGTCTCCTTGGTTAAGGATTATATAGAAGAAGTCATGTGTGTTGAATGCAAAGTAGAATGGAATAAAAGTAAATCCGAGGGAGGTGTTAATAAACTTCCACCAAGTAAATGCACCACAGCATATACACAAAATAACAATACCGCCAGTAAAAAGGGAGTCCCAGTAAAAAAGGACTTTCATTTGGCGGTATTGTTATTTTGTGTATATGCTGTGGTGCTTTGCTGCTTTTAATTTTGGCCATTATTGCAGTACCATACCACGCTGTATTTTATACATATATCTGCCTATTTTTGTCCTATATTATTAATATTTTAATATAATATTTCATCAATTAATAAACCCTTATTTACTCTTGAATTTGTGGAGTCTGGGTCTTCAACTGAAAATTATCGAAAGCCTGAATAGGCACCCGAGAGCGAAGTACATAGAGCCTAAGAGGCTCCATCCTTGTGAGTTCAATCCTCATATGATACAATTGTTTGTTTTTACTTATATGGAAAACACTATGTATGTCTCATTTGTTTTACAGATGTAACCACCATATTTATATCTGCAATAGGTGGTATATCCTTTTTACTCTGTATATTTTTCTAAGTGGGTGTGAATTATTTTAATTGTTTCACTTTACCTTTAGGTGTTAAGGGATTACACCTTTCTGTCACACTTACTTTTATTGTCTATTTTAAGTTGGAAGCGCCTACACAACTATACACCTTGTGTATATTTTGTTAGATATGTAGTTGTAACCAGACAAGTTGGACACACAGGAACAGAGGGGTTGAGGGCCCTGCTTAATGATCCTACATGCTAGAGGGAGTGGGGTAAAATGACTCAAAAAGGTAAGGATAGTATTAGATTAGTGACAGTTGCAGAAGAGAAATCAGTCGGGAGCTATTAACAATTCAGCTGAAATGCTTTTATGAAGAAGTGGGTTTTTAACGATTTTTTTGAAGGAGTGGAGACTGGGTGAGCATCTAACGGAGGAGGGAAGCGAGTTCAACAGGAACGGTGCAGCCCTCGAGAAATCTTGAAGGCGAGCATCAGAGGTGGGAGTACGGACAGAAGATAGACGTAAGTCTTCAGCAGATCATAAGGGCCTAGACGGGACATAGTTGTGTGTAAGGGAGGATAGATAGGTGGGAGCAGCATTATGTAGAGATTTGAAAGCAAGAACCAGAATTTTAAATTGAGCTCTATATTTTATAGGAAGCCAATGTAGGAACTGACAGAAGGGTGAGGCATGGGAGGTGCGGGCGGACTGGAAGATGAGCCTCGCCGCCGCATTCATTATGGACTGTAACAGCGCAAGTTGGGAGCACGTCCGACCACTGAGAAGCAGATTACAGTAGTCAAGGCTAGATAGGACAGTGGAATGGACCAGCACCTTAGTCGCATCTGGCGTTAAGTAGGGGCGGATGCGCGCAATGTTTTTGAGATGGAATTGACAGGATTTAGCGATAGATTGAACATGAGGCTTGAAGGAGAGGTTGGAGTCAAAGAGAACACCTAGGCAGCGAGCCTGCGTGGTGGAGCTGATGGTAGCACTGTTGACTTGGAGAGAGACAGACACAGGAGTAGCAACATTTGAGGGAGGAAAGACCAGAATTTCAGTTTTGGTCAAGTTTAGTTTTACCCCTTAAGAACCAAACTTCTGGAATAAAAGGGAATCATGACATGTCACACATGTCATGTGTCCTTAAGGGGTTAAGGAAGTGGGCAACCATCCAGTTAGAAATAGCAGAGAGGCAGTCAGATACACTAGTCAAGAGGGACAGGGAGAGATCAGGAGAGGACAGGTCGATTTGCGTGTCATCTGCATAGAAATGATATTGGAAGCCAAAGGAGCTAATGAGTTTACCAAGGGAGGCAGTATCGATGGAGAACAGTAGGGGACCAAGGACTGAACCTTGGGGGACACCAACAGAGAGGAGTTGGGGAGAAGAAGCAGAGCGAGAGAAAGAAACACTGAAAGAGCGCTGCGAGAGGTAGCAGGAGCACCAGGAGAGAGCAGTATCTTGTAGACCGATATTGCGGAGGATGAGAAGAAGCTGTTGATGATCAACAGTGTCAAAAGCCGCAGACAGGTCAAAGAGAATTTGGATAGAGTAGTGACCACGAGATTTTGCAGCGAGTAGATCATTGGATACTTTGATCAGTGACGTTTCCACAGAGTGCTTAGCGCGGAAACCAGACTGAAGCGGGTCTAGCAGAGAGTTGGACTCGTGGAAGTCTGTCCATCTCGCATACACAATTTGTTCAATGATCTTAGCTGCAAACGGCAGTAGCGAGATAGGCCGATAGTTGTATGGGGAGTTACGGTTAAGATTGGGCTTCTTTAGAATTGGGGTTACAGTTGCATGTTTGAAGGGCGATGGAAATATACCAGAGGAGAGAGAGAGAATTTTAGTGAGAGGTGGAGAAAGAGAAGAAGACAGAGTACGGATGAGATGCGAGGGAATTGGATCTAGGGAGCAGGTGGTGGGGCGGGAGGACCGGAGTAGAGCAGAAACCTCTTCCAATGTAGCAGATGCGAATGAACATAGAACAGCAGAGGGAGTGAAGTTAGGGGAAGTATTGTAAGGGGAAGAAGAAAGATGAGAGATCTCTTCTCTGATTGTAGAGATCTTGTCAATGAAGTGAGTTGCAAAGTCTGAGGCGGTCAAGTTAGTGGGTAGAGGAGGAACAGCAGGGCAAAGAAGAGAGTTAAATGTGTGAAATAGTCGTTTGGGTTCACGGGAGAGTGTGCTTATGAGGGTATTGAAGAAATTAACTTTTGCAGAGAAAAGAGCCAAGCTGTATGAGCTCAGCATAAATTTATAGTGGAGAAAGTCAGATGCACAGTGAGACTTTCTCCAACAGCGTTCAGCAGTTCTGAAGCATTTTTGGAGGTATCGAGTGAGCTTGGTGTGCCAGGGTTGTTGTTGGGGGCGCCTGCGGCGTTTAAATGTACAAGGTGCCATGATGTCTAGTTGAGAAGAGAGGGTGGAATTGTAGAAGGAGGTTGCAGAACTAGGACAGGTGAGGTTTGAGATAGGTAAAAGGAGAGTTTGGAGATTAGTGGAGAAATGCTCTAGGTCAAGACATTGGAGGCTTCTGTGAGAGAGATGTTCAGACGGTGGTGTCAATTGGGTCTTAGGTATGTCAATGTCAAAAGTCAGCAGATGGTGGTCAGATAGAGGAAAAGGAATATTGGAGAGATTAGAGGCAGTACAGAGGTTGGTGAAGGCAAGTATGGGTTGCTAAATTGGACCATTGTGTAAGTCCAAAGGAGGAGGTTACAGAGAGCAGACGAGAGGCATCAGTGCAATTGGGGTTGTTGATTGGGATATTAAAATCCCCAAGTATAAGGGAAGGAGTGCTAGATAAGGGGAAGTGGGGAAGCCAGGAAGAAAAGTGCTCAATGAAAAGTCTAGGATAACCGGGGGGGGGGGGGGGGGGTAAATGATAGCAATTCTTAAAGGAGTGGGTTTAAATAGGCGGACAGTGTGAACTTCAAAAGAAGAAAAGGATAGGGCAGGGGGAGTTATGATTGGTTGAAAGGTACATTGAGGGGGCAGAAGGATGCCTACGCTGCCTCCTTTACAGTTGAGTCTGGGAGTGTGAGAGAATTGTAGTCCACCAAAACATAGAGGCAGGAGTAGCGCTATCAGAAGGGGACAGCCAGGTCTCTGTAAGTGCAAGCAGTGTGAGTGAGTTTGAGATGAAAAAGTCGTGTATGGTTGTTGATTTTAAATTACTACAGATGGAGCGGGCATTCCAAAGTGCACAATGAATTTTGGTAAGTGAGGGTAAAGGGCAGGGTATCGTGATGAGGTTTGTGGGGTTTCTGGTTGTCTTCGTGTGTGTAGAGAAGGTGAAGGGCCCTGGATTGGGAGAGACATCACCAGCTGCTAGAAGTAGGAGGAGAGAAAGTGACAGGAGGTGTGAATGGGTTTTGTATGCATGGGGTCTAGGATGAGATCGATTGTGGGTCGGAGTGAGAGAGTCGAAAAATGAGTGTAAGGCATTAGATGAGAGAAGGGGGGAGTGTAGCAGAGAGGGGCATATGTAAATGTGGATGGGGGGATGAGTGAAGTGGGTGTAAGGAGAGATTTTTATACTGAGGGAGACTGAGGAAATAAAGAGGAGGAGAAAACAGATCATTGCTAAACTGTGAAAAATAAAAATTGGAAATAATTGGTGTGGAGGAACCAGCCCCGCCACTTGTGCCTGGAGAGGACTGCTTGCCAGCATCTTGCCCTGCGACTATGGCCCTGGGATGTATTGCCCTTCTAGGAACTGATTTGGTCATGTTGTATTTTATTATGCTGCTACTGGACCTTTAAGAACCATCTGGGGACATACTGTGGAGTTACTGGGTGGCCACCATTTCATGTATCAGAGGCACATGGTGAGAACAATGGATGAAGCACATTGTGAGAACAATGGATGGCGGCCATTTTAACTCACAGACACTGTGTTGACTTTTCTACATGGTGCCATCTCGCTGGTATTTGGTGCACAAAGACATCATTCAGTATTTTTTTTTTTTTTTTTTTTTAATTCTTTATTTTTGGTGCATAGGATAAACAGTACAAATAGTCTGGCAATGCCCCAACAGCTGTTGCCGAGAGATCGTTTAACATAGATCAGTGTTAGTGAGGCATGTGTAACAATGCACATTTTGGTTTTTTTTTTAAAGTAGTGTGAACATTAGATTGTTAGTACAGGCTATAAAAGTAAACATCAAGAGTGGTTTTCTGTATGCTTAAATAAATTTAACCACCAGGGGGCAGCAGAGCGCTAGGTTTTCCACATGGTCTCGCTTCATATTTGCTCTCTATGGGGAATTACAGAAGGAGATTCAGCTGCAGTATACACTCGGGATTTTTGTAAAGGTAAGGTGCTGAAACACAGGGTTTGCCATAGTCCACAACCTTATACATACATATACACATGGCATATATAATTAGCCTCCGCTTGATCATCCCTGCCTCTGTGCTGGATCGGTCAGTGTCCTTGATGTAGTCAGGTCTCTTGCCAGGGAGGGGTTAATCTCTTGTTGTGCTAGCTGCAGCTTCTGGTGTTTGAGAGAGGGAGCTTGTGACACAGCAGGGTTAGAGTCCCGATTGAGTTCCCTCTGATCCTCCGGTGACCATGGTGAGAGATTGCCTCATGTTATGCAGGTGTGAGCCTTCTTTACAGTCTGAGCGTTTCCTCCTTAGAGTTGTTTGGTGTGCAGCAAGAGTGTGTCTGTGCCTGTGGGTCTCCTGTTCTGCCGCTGGTGATTGATGCGGCGGCCATTTTGTTTTTCGCCATGCGGTCCCTATTTGCGCCGTTTGTCACTGAGGCTACATAGGAGATCGCTGCTTCCCCGGTGGGGTCCGGGATAACCCCCCCGGCCCACAGGGGGGGGGGGTGAACGGGGCCCTCGTTAAGTGCATGGGAGGTCCCGCCGGACTAAGCCCGGGAGACCGGCCGCATCTCCCGCCAGAGCCTCACGACAGGCCACAATCCCAGCCATCCAGCGATCATCCTTGCCGGCAGGACGGGGGTCAGTATTCACCCCTTAAGTTGTGCTCGGGTCCCCCCTCGCCTTCTTGCAGCAGCTGTTCGGGTATTCAGGAGAGATTAGGGTGTTTTGCGCTGGATATTGGGGATTCTTTGAGGAGCAGAGGTGCCCCACGTCCAGCCAGCTCGGCGGTCAGGCCCCGCCCCCATCATTCAGTAGTTTTAAACTACAGAACAGGGGACACATTTAACAGTAATTATTTTTCATATAGCCTGTGTAAGAAATTGATATGCCAAACTGCAATATTGTATATACCTTTCTGTGTATGTGACTGGTTTCACAAGTTGGGGTCATTTACATGATAAAAGTGTGATAAGGATCAAAGCTTTCAATTTCATTTTACAACATCCAGCTAAAACAAAAGCTTACATCACTCCAGCAGTTCTCCTGCCAACCTGTTTTAACATCTAGGTGTAACCATGGAAGTGTGTGTTTTCCCCAAGCAATTCTGTCTAACCTACCCAGAAACCAAGAGATCAAACCAAGAGATCAAAGGGAAAGACTTGTGTGAAGACAGAACTCTCTGGCGAAAGAGGGCGGGATAAACCACTTTTGGGAGGGAAAAGGAATTCTGGGACTTGTAGTTTATTACTCCAAGAATCAGTCTTTAAAAGGACAACATCCAAGGAACTCTCTCTCTGTTTGTCTCTTTGGAGAGGACAGCACAGCAAGCAGGGCCATGGTGAACTGATAGTCTGTCCCAGATTACCCAAGATGAAGGCGCAAGGGGAAGACCTCCATTGAAATGTTTAAGTATTGCCCTTTTATTATGTATCTTTTGGTTTTGGACTGACTATGGTTATAATGTGTAATGTGTATATCCTTTTTAAAATCTAACAGTATCCTTAAATTAATATTACCAATACATTTTATTATACACTTGTGTTTGTGTCTTATTTGTCACACATTCCCTAAAAGAATATCCTTGTAAGAGGGTCATAATTTCTTACAGCCTGTATATGTTCTACGGAATCTGCATTAACCCGTATCTTTCAAACTACTGAACGGATCTGAGTGAATTTTGGATATGTGGTTCACCCAGATCCCCCGGTTCTGAGGGATTTTGGGGTCTGTGTGATATGTTTTATAATACTGTATTTCTCTGCCTGTGATAATGATATTAACCATTGTGTTCAGTAATCATATCACAGGCAGAGGGGAGGGTTTTGTGTGGGAGTGTCTGCGTGTATTGTACAGATTGATTGGTTGTATTTCAAAACCCTGTGGGCAGTACTAGGTTTGTGGATTTGGAATAAAAGAGGCTGTATGTGCCAGTACAGTCAGTTCTGCTTGAACTCAAAACGAAGTGTCGTCTCATTATTGGGGGAATTGGATTGTATGCTGATTGCCAGGAGTGTAAGCTGATTGTATGCTTTTCCTGTTCAGCTGTTTACAGCATTCATATGCTTGAGAGCATTCGTATGCTTCTCCGGTTCGGTGGTTGTGGTGTCTGCTGCAGTGCTTGGAGTCCTCAGGAAGCGCTAGGAGCATCCATCAACGGAGGTACCCAGTCGGGGTGCCCGTCGATCCGTTACAATTGGAATGAGCATTGCATTCAAGCGTATTGCAGGATAAGTAGATAATAAGGAAAACCCCAAATCTACAATCGCAGTAAATTAGAATATTACATGCAATCAATAAAACAAGGAGTGTAAATAGAACAATATCGGACCTCTGAAAAGAATGCATATGGACTCAGTACTTGGTTTGGCCCCCTTTTGCAGCAATGAATGCCTCAATGCGGCGTGGCATGGACCGTTGAAGCCAAGTACGGGACCTCCTCAAGTACCACCGCATCAGGGGTGACCCTGCTCCAGCCGCACGGCCCAGCCAATCGACTCCAAACGAACCCACTCAATCGCTGTACCGCAACACGGCAACACAAGCATCCGAAGCAAAGATGTACCCAGCCCCAACGAGGCATAGGGTGAACCACCCAGGGCATATCGGGACGCTGGTTTCCTAGCCGGGAGACCTCACACAGCACCTTGAGCCACGGCACAAACCCACGATCTTGGTGGCGCATTTCTCTACTTGCCGGCTAGCTCGAAGAGGAAATCATACCTGGGACACCCCAGAAGTCTTTAGTATAGTATTTGTTTATTATAATTTGGTTTATTCAGCTGCTGTATTACTTTACAGTTTTTTCCAGGCACCAGCACACCCATGCTATATGATTTCTTATCTTTACAGTTGTTATTTACGCAACTCAATGGAAGGCCTTTGTGGGGTTATTTGAACAGTCTAAGGCTATAATGCCACAAAATCAGACATATGACCATCTCTGAAAATTCCAACTACAGAAACTGAAATAGCATGGTCTCCTATATGGCATTGTAGCTTCACATAATAGTGGCAAAGCCATACAATGGGGGTATCATTGTACTCTGCAGATGTAGCTGAACACAATATGGGGTTCTGTACAGGGATAGCACACACCAGCTTTACGAAATACACATTACAAAATCCTTGTTATAGGTGTATATGCCAAAATAGAAAAAAAAAACTTTTACACCAATATTTAGCAGAGATTGGCGGTGAAGTGGCTACGTAAAAAGTGTCAAAATAACGTTGGGTAAATAGCCTGTGATGTCTAATTTATATAAATATATACTTTTGTGTGGCAATTTTGTTTTCTGTGATTGGTATAAAACTTCCAAGGCAAACATACCAACTTCTAAAATTGTTTCACAGTGATATTTTATTGTAGACCTTGTAGTTTGTGTCCTGTAACTTTCAAAATAAACTGAAATCCTACACTTATTATGTACTCTGTAAATCAAGAAACATAAATGAATTGATTTTGAATTACTTTTTGTAAGCTGGACATATACACACGTTATTATTGCCAAAAGCTGGGAAAATGCATTTTTTTGTTATAAATGAGAATTTATGTATGTATATGTCACATCAAATTAAAGCCATTTTCGTCGTCTAAAAAAACTATATATAAAATGTGTTGGTACAATAAATGAGAGAGATGCAAATTGCAGTTGAACACTAACAGCAAAACATGCAAAAAAAAATGCTTGTGTCCTTAAATGGATACTCCAGGCACCCAGACTACTTCTGCCCATTGGAGTGGTCTGGGTGCCAACTCCCACTACCCTTAACCCTGCAAGTGTAATTATTGCAGTTTTCATGAACTGCAATGTTTACCTTGCAGGGTTAAGTCCTCCTGTAGTGGCTATCTATCAGACAGCCACTAGAGGGACTTCCGTGTTCTTAGAACACGAAAAGTGTTTTAAGCAATGCTGGACATACTCACGCTATGTGAGGACCTCCAGCGTCGCCGAAATCCCCATAGGAAAGCATTGAATAATGCTTTACTATGGGGAGGTCTAATGCACGTGTGCGGCCATTGCCGCGCATGCAGTCTACCCCGCCGTCTGACGGCGGGGTAGGAGAGTAGGCGGAGCCTGACCAGTGCCCAGGGACATCGGCGCTGGACTCCAGTAAGTCACTGAAGGGATTTTAACCCCTTCAGCAACTTGGGATGGAGGGTGGGAGGGAGAGGGGCACTACAGGGTCCTGCAGTGCCAGGAAAATTGTTTTCCTGGCACTTGAGAATCGCTTTAAGGGTATGTCCAGCTTCTGAAGCTTTAAGGGGTTAATGTGTAACATTATGTACCATAAACATGTTAAAATAAATGCTGTAATGACTTTCACTAACCTTCAGTGCTACCCAACTTATATCATTAGTATGCTCTGGAAAACTTTACAAAAAATGCATTCTATCACCAAAAATATTTATTTTGTTTGTTATTTTCCTTTTCCTAGCTTGAAGAAAGATATTGCAAATACTGAGGTGGCAGAAATAACACATTTCATTAAGAACTGCAGGAACCTAACCGGTAAATAATAATATTTTTTTCTTGCAAAAGAAAAAGAATGGATAAATGCTGAAATAAAGGATACGGATGTCAGCCATATGCTTGATTGGTTAAACACTCATAAAAGTCTCTGCCTCATTATATTTGCTTTGTATCAGTCATTGTATGAATCAATATATTTTTCACCATTATATAAGAAATGTATTTACCCGCTGAGTTGCCCGCATTGTAACTCTTTCAAAAAAGCTCTCTAAGAACCTGCCTAGTGTGGTCTAACTTAGTATGTAGCCTATTGATCATTAACAAATGTTCCAATCGAGGAGAAGTGAGAATCACACAGAAAGTGTTGGTGTTTAAAATGTAGCCACCGTTTGCAAATAATGATTACTTTTTTCACATTCCCCTCTTATAAGCCTTGAATGACGGTTCAGGCTCCAAATATATCCAGGTTATTATCACAGCGTACTATGATAATGTGAAGGATTGTGGCAGTTGAGATGTTATATTAGCTGTTGTGATCTACTACTACAATTAACCTTAAACTTTTCCTTAAACCAACACTCTAAGCACCATCACCACTACAGTGAACTAATACAGTAGTTAATTGGGTGGTCCAAATAGATTGAAAAAGGGCGCGGAGTGAAGCACTGAAGTAAAGGCAGGAATATTGATTAAATAAGAAGCTGTGATCCAATTAGGACCACAGCTCTTATTTATATTATATTCCTGCATTTATTTGAGGATTATTTAATGCTTGCACAAAGACATTTTGTCGACAATTTAGTTTTACCTCCTGGGAGTATCCCCATTTCTTAACGTGACTCTTCACTCCGCCTCCCCTCCCTCGTACCAGTTTTTACTCTCTTGTCAGTTTGGAAAACCCAACTAACTATTGTATTAGTGAACTTCTACCCCTCCCATTTGGGAGGTCTTGGTTTAACTGGCTTTGTTCACTCTCTTACCTCGTTGAGTTTTGAGAGGTCTGTTTCACTATTAATCACTTCTCATGTAACGTGAAAGGCTGGAGAGTGTGAGAGTCTGATTTATGTCTCAGTGTTGTCGTCGCTTAACAGGCAAAACACGCACGTCTGGACCCTGCTGCAACCACATCATTTTGCTGTGTTTGAGATGGTATATTTCATGGTGTTGTTAAAGCAGCTAGCTATTTCCCTCTGTTTTTAAACCCTTTTTATTTTAGAATTTCCAATATAACAAAACAATTACCGTATTTTTCGCTCCATAAGATGCACCTAGTTTTTAGAGTAGGAAAAAAAAAAGTGTTCCTTAACACTCACTCCCCTCCCCTGTCCCATAGTTTTCTCCCCCCCCCCCCCATTCCCGGTCCCATAGTGTTCCTTACCACCCACTCCCCTGTCCCATAGTGTTCTCCCCCCCCTCCCCTGTCCCATCATGTTCTTCCCCCCCGTCCCATTGTGTTCTCCCCCCGTCCCATTGTGTTCTCCCCCCCGTCCCATTGTGTTCTCCCCCCCGTCCCATTGTGTTCTCCCCCCCTCCCCTGTCTCATAGTGTTCTTTTCCCTCTGTCCCATAGTGTTCTTTCCCCCCCTCCCCTGTCCCACAGTGTTCCTTACCACTACTCCCCCCGTCCCTTAGTGCCCCCCATCCCTGGTCCCCGATAAGTCTCCTACCTTCATTGTACCATGGCTGAGGGGAGCAGTGCGCATCGCGGAGATTCAGTTTCCTGGTAAGGGGCGAAACGCGTTTCGGACACTTGACACTTATTTGCCAACTGGCAGGACTGACTTTGAGTCATATTGATATAGTAATATCATTTTTATTTTGTTCTTATCTGCACTTTATTTTTTATCAATTTTACTCCACATTGGGGAGCAATAAAGTTTTCTCCTGAAAAATCTAATTCAAGTTGTGGAACCTGGATTTGCACTCAACCGGAGCAACCAAAAGGTGATCTGGGAATAGGAGAGGGACATCCTAAAAAGTCCCACAGCGCCATCCATGAGAGCCATATGTTGAAATTTGGCTCTAGGCTTGTGAGTACCTGACTCTCATCTTGATTTATACAATTGTATTGACATATTACACTATATTATTTTTTATATATTACAGATTTATTCTAGAAGTGGGATCCACCTACTACATTGTATGTATTTTATGTCCTGTACCCGGCCGGACTGAAAGGAAGTGCTCTCTCAGTGAGTACAGAAGGTTCTGTACCGCGGTGCGCACACATTCGCTCCACAAGAGCAAGGTAGAGCAAAAAATACGGTGATCACTATAAGTGTAAATATTAGTGAACTGGAGCTACTAATGGTGAACCTCACAAGACCACCAAAACAAATCATACCCAACCATTATATATATAGAAAATATATCTACATAAGCTCAAGACTGTTACAATCTAACAAAGATGGATACCACCTAATAAATAAACAAGGACTTAGCCAGGTATATCTGTATAAAGATAAAAATAGAGAAACTGCATATGGTGGCATATCGTAAAAATAAATAAAAGCAAGAAATGAAATTAAAAAGTTCCAACATGTCAATTCAACGTGTTTCGTCCAGGAGCAGACTTCTTCAAGGATATATCTATATGTAGATATATTTTATATATATTTTTATATATATCATTTTTGGGTATTTTAGAATTTCGTTACAGCTCTACTATTATTTAAACACATTTAGGGATAATTAAATAGCTTAAAGTGGATAGGTGCCCTCGAAGGCACAGTAGAGTTTATTAAGGTTATAGACCACTATCACTGCAGACAGCTACATAGATTAGACTTCCTGCTTTTCTAATTATTTAAATCTCTAACTGTGTCCTTAAACACTCTTGGACTGGTGTTATCTTGATAGTGTTGTGTTTGCTGTGGGGATTTTGATGCCACACTTTGTTATTAAATGTTACCTTTTGTAAATACATTTTTAATAAGACAATAAAGTATATGTTTTACATTATTTGCATGGGAAAACAAGGGGCTGGCTGTACTCACCTAAACATGCTTAAATGGGGTGCTGCTGGGGGCCAATAAGTACAGTAAAAATAGAAATCCAGCGCACTCACGTATCAACTAAACAGCTACTTTGATGCTGATAGATTTGACTAGTTTTATTAAAACACCTAATCTTGGCAAAAAATAATGGGGGTTTAGTTACACTATATGATCATACAATGCATAAGCCTGCCACAAACGTCAATGTACCCCATCTTTGGCAGGTCCTACTCTCACTGCCAACTGTCTACTAAATGAGCTACTCACTTGGGGAAATCCTTCCATCTCGAGTTCTCTGCAGTACAAGGCTTAAATAGGGTCCTGAGATGAGACACCTGTGACAGGGGGTGGTGCAAAACCAAGGAGCTGGCTAGACTCCTAAATTTTCCCATATATATTTAGGAGTCTAGCCAGCTCTTTGGTTTTGCACCTCGACCTTGATTTGAAGTCTGAGGACACTGCACCCTGTGACCCCCCTTTGGACCGATGGGGGTTATCCTGGTCCCAACTGATGATTTGGATGAGTCGCCAAGCCGAAAATCATCTACCCACCCGAAGAGTCGAGGCCTACCTACCAAAATGGCAACCCTGCAAGTGCCTGCAGCAACGCACGTAGAACCACTGCTCCAGGCCTTTGACAGAGTCTGCGCAACCTTCTGGTCAAGGCTCTATGATCGTGAGCTTACTTGTAGTCTGGATGTAGTCCGGGGAACCATCCAAGGAACCGTTGCCGCATGTACAGACATCGCCCACGTGTTTCCAGAGAGGCACGGTGTAGGAGATAGCGCAAAAGGCAACCACAGCGAACATCTGTATCCCATTGCTCAGACAAGCATCCTCACTACCACTCACCCAGAGAGCAGCAGCACAAATCTCCTCACCCCCAGCGTGGCCAGCGCTGTTCACCTTTTTTTATTTTGTAATATCTGTCTTGTCTTTCACAAGGTTGGGGGAACACCTTGTTGGTGAATTGCAGCTCACTTACAGAAAGAGAGCACTTATTTTTGTTTTTTTACACTTAGCACTTTCATGGTCCAGGGGTAGCTGAAGCTAAATGGCGAGCTTGGAGGACTGGGACACCACGGATGTGGATTCTGGCCAGAGATCTATTGACCTTCCTGTGGAGGATTCTGCTGGACTGACATGGAGCTTAGGCTCAGTGGGGCGGGGGGCCTCACCGAGTTAGCAGATGGCGGGAAAGGCTGGGACCCTATATTAATTGGCATAGGGTAAGAGTCACTAGAGCCTTGCTTGCAGCTAGGATGTATCACTGCTATAAACAACACAATACAGTTAAGGGCTATTGCTTTTTTTTTTTCTATTACTGTGCTTTTGCCCATCTACATTCATTTCATCAAATCACCAGGTGGTATTTGTAGCCTGATTTGTAGCCTGATCGTCAGTGCAGGTAACAGCAGCTTGCGCATCTTCTTCATCACCAGATAATCTGAGTTACGGAAATATCACCCCAATAAGTCCTAATGAGCAGGACATGGTTTCCCATAATTCCCATAAAACAAGTATTTCTATATGTACCTGTATTATTTATATATTTGTTTTCTCTTGTAATAAATGTATCTTTTTATAGTCTATGTTTACCATGGACCAACTATTTATTATCTGTTACACACATTAAATCGGACACTATAGGCACCCAGAACACTTCAGCTCATTGCAATGTCCCTGTCTCCTTAGTCCTACAATGTACAGCATTGCTGTTTTTGGGAAATGGCAATGTTTACATTGCTGTACTAAGACTGCCTCTAGACAAGAGACTGGTCCGCTATCCTCTATACAAGGTTCTGTTACAGCGCTCACGATAGCTATGACGGAGCCATACAATCGGGGGGGTGAAGAGTGTTAGAAGTGTTAAAAGTGGGGGGAGCGGCAATATGCATCTTTCCCTGTGTAGCCACCAGCAACTGTATAAGAATGAAGTTTTATGCTATTAATAAAGTTTAAAATTAGAAATGTAAACATGTTTCCTGGGTTTGCTTAGTGTTCGCTTATTACTTTAATTTGTATCTTTTATTGTGTTTGAAAATAATAAATCCTAACATTTGCATCAAACCCACAAGGGGAAATTTAACAGCAAAGTTTGCAAAATGCAATTATTCACAATTGTGTTAGAGACTACAAGTGGCCTCATTCAAAATTGATCATGGTTTCTCAAGAGAGAAATCATTGCATTCTGTAAATGCCATCGTTGTAATTGACGCCTATAGCGACACTGTCAACAACCCTTGAAAAATGAGTATTTCATACAGGTTGAATCTTTTTGAAATACTCATTTTGACTGTGCTGGAACGTCAGAGAGAGAAATTCCAACCCTAGTTAAGATATATACAGAAACAAAGCAGGTTCTAATTTCTCTCTGTATTTCTCCTCAGTCTGACTTCCTTACACTCAAGGTCATAGGCGTGCGCAGCCTGTTGCATTAGGGTGTGCACCCTAAAGCACAAACACACACGCCGCGTTTATATGTATTTTTATATACACATACACACACACACACATATATATATATATATACAAATATACATAGATGCAGTGTGTGATTGTGAGCGGTGCAGCGTGTAAGGGGTGCAGTGTGTGTGATTGCGAGGAGTACAGTGTGGTGTAATTGTGAAGGGTGCAGTGTGTGATTGTGAGGGGTACAGTGTATGTAATTGTAAGGGGTACAGTTTGTGTAATTGTGAGGGATTCAGTGTGTGTGGGGTACAGTGTGTATGATTGTGAGGGGTGCACTGTGTGGGCGACAGGGGTTAGGAGGGTGGAGGGGCAAAGACAGGGGTTGGTGGTAGAGGGACAGGAGGTAGGGGGGTGGAGGGGCAGTGACAGGAGGGAGCGGGAGTAGACGGTTAGTGACAGGGGTTAGGGGGTAGAGGGGGAGTAACGGGTTAGGGGGATAGAGGAGTAGTGACAGGGGTTAGGGGGATAGAGGGGTAGTGACAGGGGGTGGGGGAGTGGAAGGGCAGTAACAGGGGTTAAGAGGCAGTGACATGGGTTAGGGAGGTAGAGGGGCAGTGACAGGTGACAGGTGTTAGGGGTAGAGGGGTAGTGACAGGGGATATAGGGGTAGTGACAGGGGTTAGGGGGGTAGTGACAGGAGTTAGGGTGGTAGAGGGGCAGTGACAGGGGGTGGGGGGGAGTGGAGAGGCAGTGACGGGTTGGGGGGTGGAGAGGCAGTGACATGAGTTAGGGGGTAGAGGGGCAGTGAGAGGGGTTAGGGGGGTTGAGGGGTAGTGGCAGGGGTGAGGGGGTAGTGACAGGGGTTAGGGGGGTAGTGACAGGGGTTAGGGGGTTAGAGGGGTAGTGACAGGGGTTAGAGGGGTAGTGATGGGTTAGGTGGTAGTGACAGGGGTTAGAGGGGTAGTGACAGGGGTTAGGGGGTTAGAGGGGTAGTGACAGGGGTTAGAGGGGTAGTGACAGGGGTTAAAGGGGTAGTGAAAGGGGTTAGGGGGGTAGTGACAGGGGTTAAGGGGGTAGTGACAGGGGTTAGAGGGGTAGTGATGGGTTAGGGGGGTAGTGACAGGGGTTAGAGGGGTAGTGACAGGAGTTAGGGGGGTAGAGGGGTAGTGACAGGGGTTAGAGGGGTAGTGACAGGGGTTAGAGGGCTAGGGACAGGGGTTGGGGGGGTATGGGGGCAGAGGCAGGGTGGGGGGGGCAGTGAGTGACAGAGGGCAGAGGGGGGTTTAAATACCTGCCCTGGTGGACCAGTGGGCGCCATCTTTCTTCAGTCTGCAGCTCCGCCGGGAGTGAGCTGCAGACCACATGGTGAGTCTCGCGATCTCCAGGCAGAGCGTTGCCGCGGCAACGCTCTGACAGGCTGGAGATTGCGAGACACCTCAGTCTGCAGCTCACTCCCGGCGGAGCTGCAGACTGAGGCTGGATCTCCATCAGGGCAGACGGACAGGAGGGGCCTCTCACCCGGCGGCATTATGGGCAAGCCGCCGGGCCCCCTCCTGTGTCGGGTCCTCGGTCATAGACCGAGGACCCGACATGTCAGTCTGTCCAGAGGCAGTGCAGCACGGAGGTGTGATTAGGGTGTGCCCAGGCACACCCGGCACACCCCGTGCGCACGCCTATGCTCAAGGTGTAAGTCTAAGAGTCAATCCTGACAGTCGTTACCAGTGATCGCTGCAGAGAATTGGGTGTGTCTATGGAGGATCCGGCGATGTTGTGGGATCCTCCATAGACCTGTCACGACTAGTAATGTGGTCCAGCACGCAGAAACTATGTGAACATATACATAAGTAAGAAAAGGAAAATAACAGGATAGAGCGTAAACCGGACCTTAGAATGGCCGGACTAATACGCTAGAGACAGAGAATGGTCAAAGGGAAAGCCGAGGTCAAGGAAGCCAGAAAATACTCAATACCGATTAAACAAGCCAAGTCAGGGAAACCAGAGATCAGAATAACCAGGGAAACGCCAAGGATCAGGATACCAGGAAATCAGAAACACGGAATTAGCACTTTCAGGAAACCAGGAAACTGAAACCACGACATGGCAAAGTACTGGGGTGAATTAGGGGTTTAAATACCCCTCTCTAAGCTATGATTGGTCAGAGGGCGACCTCTGACCCCAGAACGTGCTTGTGCGTTGACGTCGTGACGTCACGCACACGTTAGTATAATTCTCGGGGGCGGGGCTATCCATAGACGCGACCACGTGGTCGGTGCCATATTGGATTCGGGCGTGATGCCCGGAAGAACTACGTGCGCGGTTCCCGGCTCGCTGACGAGCAGGTAAGCTCGTGTAGTCGGTGCGGTCGTGCCGGTCGGGCACGACCGTGAGGCTCGGCGGGCCGGTGACCGCAACAAGACCTCACTGATGTACTTTCTTGCATGCGCAAGAGTACAGCAGTGATGTCTGCTCCTGACGATGAAACGTTAGGAGCTGCAGGGAAGCAGTACGATCAAGAGGACGGCGCCTACATGGGACAGGTTCAGTTATGTAATTCTCACCTTTCTTACCCCCCAAGGCCACCGTACGAGCATCAGCAATGTCACTGTCTGGGAATTCGGCAAAGTCCACAGACATTGACAGTCCCGCCTAGCCATTCACAATATACATTGTATACTTTGAAACACTTACCACGACACAGATGTCACTGTAGATACACAAATAAAATTTGAAGAAAATGTGTTGTATTCTTAAAAAAAAAATAATAATAATAATAACCACAAAAAAACCCCAAAGAACTCACAATATACAATAATGAGGTTGAAAAGGAGAAATGTCGGTAATAAACTTTATTTTTCATAAAATTTAAATTCTGGATGAATATTAACAATGCATACTTGGTAATAAAATGCATAGATAAAGATTATAAGCCATATCAATGGTATTATAGTCGTGAAGTTTAATAACACTGACATATGCATTGTCTGGGAAATGTGAACCAATAGCATTAACAGCACATGACGGAATGGGCCTGCGATTCCTTTGTCATAGGTAACCGTGAATCCAAGTTGTAAAGCCTCAGGATGCTGTCTTCCTCATTTACCTACATAGATAAACTTGGGTCAGTTTTTTAAAAACAAGATGCCGAAGAAATACAGGTTATGACACTGTTGTATAAAGCATGGAAAATACAAACGCAAAATATTACTTATGTTGTCTTAGTATATTTTTAAAACACAAAGGGAGGGAGGGGGTAGAGGTGAGTTTACTTACCTGAACCAATTCCTCATGGATCCCAACATCTTTCTCGGTCAGCTCCTCTTCAACTCCTGGCACTATAGCCTTAAAAGTCGATTACAATATCGAACACAGCCAGAGCCGGCCTTAGGGGTGTGCGAGCTGTGCAGCCGCACAGGGCGCCATGGCAGCAGGGGGCGCCATACGGCTAACATAGCTCACACATGCCTAGCTGTGAAGTGGGTTCAAAAGCAAGTCCGGCTACCCGGGTGCAAGATTTTTATAATTCTTCACACGGGACTATCAAAGAAAACAATAAGGTAGCAGGGGCGGGGCAAATAACGCCCATTAGCCGATGCCTGGTAACTTCTGGTACTTTACCAACAACTATCAGAGTACAGGAACTGCACTGACTCTACTCATCCCTGGAACGAGGTAACTGTGTGTGTGACTGTCTGCCTATAACTGTGTGTGTATCTCTGTGTGTATGTCTGCCTGTAACTGTGTGTGTGTGTGACTGTCTGCATACAAGCGCATGTGTGTATTACTGTCTACCTGTAACTGTGTGTGAGACTGTCAGCGTGTAACTGCATGTGTGTGTTACTGTCTACCTGTAACTGTGTGTGTGACTGTCTAATTGTGTGAGAGTGTGAAACTGTCTGCCTGTAATTGTGTTTGTGTGTCTATCTGCCTGTCTGTAACTGTGTGTGTGTGTTGCTGTATGTGTGTGACTGCCTTCCACTACCTGTGTATGTGTGTGACTGCCTGTGCCTGTGTGTGACTGCCTGTACCTGTATGTTTGACTATATACCTGCAACTGTGAGTTTGACTATGTGCCTGGGACTGTGTGCATGTTGCTGTATATGACAATGTAAATGTATAAATCTGTGCATCTGACTGTGGGACTGTGTGCATGTGACTCTGCAAAAATATACACATGGGCATACATGCACATTTTTATCTGAATGAAATACTCATTGCACACAGTACACAGCCAATAAACCCATTACAAATATCACACACAAACAACACACACTTTACATCATATTATAGTGATATGTATTATCGTGGAGCTCTGGCATCCAAAACGCACATTGCTCTGTGTTTTATAGTGGGGGAGCTCTGTGATACACTAATAGGCATATTACTGGGAGTTTTATTGTTGGGGAGTTCTGTGATATACAGGTACACACCCCCTAGTACTGTGAGGGTTTTTTTTTGTTGCTGTGGAGTTCAGTGATACATGTTTTTTATTCCAAAGAGGTCAAGGTAAATAAGGAAAATCCAGAGCTCCAAAGCATAACAACTCGCAGTATTATGTGACATATTTAGTCTGCCCCTCTGTAATGCTGAAGAGGCAGTATGGCACCTCTGGCCTGCACTTCTGTTGGCTGAAGATCATTAGTAGCTGTCTTCCTAGCTCAGGCCATTTAGAGCGTTGCTGCGGATTACCACAGGAAAGCTCTGACACTGCAAGTGTGAGCTCGCGAGACAGTTACTCATGGTCTGCACCCAGCGGAGGGGCAGACCAGATTCCCAGTACAGTGGAACACCAGAGATCAGCATGCCTCTCTCCCAACAAGGTAACAACAGGGAAGGAAGAATGAATATTTGTTTTTAAATCATTATTCATTTAATAATTCCCCTATGCACACACTATATATGGATGAAGGGGGATGACTGAGTGAAAGGCCTAAAAGCCTAAGGCTGGTCCTGATTACAATTGACTGTAATATCATTCATGTGTGAGAGAACAGCAACGACATCCTTCATAGACATAGCAATTTAAAAACCAGTCAAGAAATATACAGAGACAAAGTAGGGACTAATTTTCACTATCACCCCATCCCTTGAAATATGATTATTTCATAGAGATAGAATCTTTATGAAAAACACTTTTTTTTTTTTTTTTTTTTTAAACTTTATTTTTGTGTGAAAGTCTCATTACAACATTCGCGGACATTATACATGGTATAGCTGATACAAATATTGAAATCGTTCCTGGTGCATTACAGGTATGCCTGTGGGCCGCAGTTATCATGCCCGCATTGTAACAAAGACATTACACGTTTTACATTTTTATACAACTGAAGTAACGAACCAGCAGAATATATCTCTAAAGAAACTATCTGTGCCAACGAGGCTGTTTTTAAGTATTTAAGTTCAGTAGGAGGTTGGGTCACCAATCCCAGTGTAGCTGTCCTGGTCCAGCCAGAAGTCATTTTGTCTGTGGTATTCTAGGATTGGGGGCCAAATGCCCCCCCTGATGTGAAAAAGTGTGTGAAGAAGAAGAGAAGAAAGAAGAGAAAAGAGGTGAGAACTAAGATGAGTAATAAGAGTGGAGATCTGGGTAGAGAGGGGGGGGGGGGGGGGGGAGTGCGCCATTCCCGAGTTGCGTGGGGGTGTCCAGATTCCCAGTGTCGTCCCCTGCTAATCTATGTCTCGGGAGAGTTCGCTACTAGTCCAAGGTTCCCAGATTTTTTCAAACCTGGACATGGAGCCTCTCACTGTGGCCGTCAATTTGTCCATTAAGTGTACGTCTTTCAGGTTGGAGATTACCTTCCGAATGGGGGGCAAGTCTACCTTTAGCCAAGCCTGTGCCATGGTTCTACGTGCTGCTAATGTTACTTTGTGTATTAATTTTTGTTCCCTGATGGTCCAGTTATCCAGTGCTCTATTCAATAAATATGTCCAGGGGTTAAGCTCGGGTGCCCTGTGTAGTATCTGTTGAAGTAGGTCAAATATTTTCGACCAGTACTCTTGTACCCTTGGGCATTCCCACCACATGTGGAGATACGTGCCTCTGAGGCCGCATCCTCTCCAGCATTCGTCGGTCGGTGTTTGGTGCATATGAAAAAGTTTCACCGGGGGTGGTATACCACCGAAACATAGTTTTATAGGATTGTTCCTGGAGGGAAACACATATGGACACTGCAGTGTTTGCTTCCCATATTTCCCTCCACTCTACGCCCTGCAGGACCTCTCCCAGTTCCCTCTCCCATGTCTCCGTGTATGTTAATGTACCCCATTCCTCTGTTTCTGCACAAACGTGTGTGTACAGTGTCGTGATGAGGCCTGATGGTGTGGATTCTTTTAAGCACATTTTCTCATAGAATGTTAGTGTGGCTGTTCCTGCTCTCTGTATGTGGGGGCTACGTACAAAATCTTTGATTTGCATGTATCGAAAAAAGTCCCTGGGGGTGAGATGTGTTTCTTGCTTTAATTGTTCGAACGTAACAATGTTTTTGCCATCAAACATGTGGCATATTCTCTGCAATCCCACCTTTTCCAGGTTCGCGAACTCCCTGGCTGCCATTCCCGGGGGAAAGGCTCTGTTTTGTAGAAGTGGAGTAAGTGGGGAAGGGGATGTCGCCAGTTTATATTTGGACGCAGACGCGTCCCATAATCTCAAGGAGTTATGTATGGCTGGACAAGAGGTTCTCAGTGTTGGCCTGTCTCCTCTGGATACCCACATATGATATTGTGGTAGATCTGGGCCGGTGAGAAGGGACTCCAGGTCTACCCATCTCCTCACCGTCGGTGGTGTGTGCCACATGGCTACCTGCGCTAATTGCGCTGCTACATAATAAAAGTAAAAGTGGGGGAGTCCCAACCCTCCTCTCTGTTTGTGTCTATATAATATGTTTTGGGATATCCTGTGCCGCCTATTCTGCCATATAAAGTCCCCGGCTGCCTTTTGCAACGGTGCTAGATCCGATTTTAGTAGTTTAACTGGGAGCGCCTGAAAGAGGAATAGAATACGGGGTAGCACATTCATCTTTACTGCGTGAATACGCCCTATCCAAGAGATAGGTTTATCTAGCCACTTATCCATATCGTGAATGAGGATTCGTAGCATCGGGGTGTAGTTTAGGTGGTATAGTTTGGCCGGGTCTTTTGGAAGTTGAATCCCCAAGTATTTTATGTGATCTGTAGCTATTGGGATGTTATATGTGTCCCCCAACTCTGCCGTGTCCGCCGCGGACATGCCCATTGTTAGGGCACTTGATTTTTCTAGGTTAGCCCTGTAACCGGAGAATTCACTGAATCGTGTTAATACTTCTTGCAGAGCCTCCATGGAGTCTTTCGGTTCTGTAATCGTTAACAGGACGTCATCTGCATAGGCGGACACTAAGAACTCTTGTCCTCCTATTGTTACGCCGTGTATCCGTTGGTGTTGGCGTAGGGCTTGCAAGAGCGGTTCTAGGGTCAGTACAAACAATAGTGGCGATGGGGGGCATCCCTGTCGGGTCCCGTTGCTCAGTTTAAAAGGTGTGGACCTCGCTCCCGTAATTTTAACTTGTGCATTTACTTGATTATACATTGCTTTAATTGTGGCCACATATTTCTCCGGGAATCCCTGGTGTTCGAGGAGGTGGAATAGATAGGGCCATTTCGACCCTGTCGAAAGCCTTTTTGGCGTCTATTGCTATGATTGCCGTGGGAGTGCCCACGGTTCGCTGGTGCCATATGAGGTCTATGTTCCGTCTGGTATTTTCAAACAGTTGTCGCTCTGGTATAAAGCCCACCTGGTGTATCATTGCTTTCAAGTGCGGGTTAAGGCGGTCTGCCAGGACTTTCGCTAAAATTTTTATGTCATGGTTAATCAGTGAGATGGGCCTGTAGTTCTCTGGTAATAGGGGGTCCCTGCCTGGTTTCGGAAGGAGTATGATGTTGGCCAATGACATCCCACTCTCTGGGTTGCCTCCATCCATAAAATTATTGAAGAGTCTTTCGAGGCGAGGTGTAAGTTCTTCCCTAAACGTTTTGTAATAGGCCCCGTCGAATCCGTCTGGTCCTGGAGCTTTGTTGCCTTTCAGTTGTGTTATTGCTTTATCTATTTCTTCCTCAGTAATTGTTCCGTTCAGTGTCTCTGCTGCTGCCGTCGGTAGCTTTGGGATGTCTAGGCCTTGCAGGAACGTTGTCATGTTCTCCCTCGCCGCTGCTTGCGCCGTGGGGTCTCTCGTGGTATGATTATAGAGTCTCTTGTAATAGTCTGTGAATATCTGTGCTATTTCCGTCGGAGTGTTCTTTATGGTTCCATCCCTGTGTTTGATTGTGGTGATATGAGTTCTACTCTGTCGTGGGCGTAGGGTCCTTGCTAGCAGGGTGTCCATCTTGTTTGATTTTTCGTAAAACGTCCTTCTGGACCAGGTGATGGCTTTGGCTGCGTCGTCCAGAAGTAATTCCGTTATTGATCTTCTGGTGTCTTCCAGGCGCTCTAGGATCTGTTGGGTTGGGGTAGTCTTGTGTTGTTGTTCTTGTTTTCTCAACAAGGCGAGCAATTGTGTCAGTCTCTGCGTTTTCTGTTTCTTCTTTCTTGTGGCTAGTTTTATGCATGTGCCCCTGATCACTGCCTTGTGAGCTGCCCAGACAGTGCTTGGGGACACGTCTTCAGTGTCGTTCGCTTCGAAGTATTCTTGTATGTCTTTTCGGATTACCTCCTGTGATTCTGGGTCCCTCAGCAAATGTGGGCTAAGTCTCCAATTCCACGACGTTGTTGTGCATAGAGCACCCAGTGTTATAGCAATATCTGCGTGGTCTGACCACGTTATGGAATGAAATACACTTTTTGACTGTGTTGGAATTATACTATATTCCAACCCAGTCAAGAGATATACAGAGACAACGTAGGGACAGCTTTGTCTCAGTATATCTCCTGAGATTATTGTGAAACTCCAACACAGTCAAAATGAGTATTTTATATTGATTCTATCTTTGTGAAATAATCATTATTCAGGGGTGGTTGACAGTTCAGCTGTAGAATTAGCTAAACTAGAATTTAATAGAAAGAATAGAAAAAGTACCTTTTCAACAGCATTCAAAACCTGAGAAGTTCCAGGATCCAATGTGGATTCCGAGTGCATTGTACCTAAAATTGGAAATAGATTTTTTTAAAAATAAGTATAAAGTATTACACAGAAATTACAACCCAGTTAAGAGAAGTACAGTAGGGACCCCAGCCAGTAAGAGACAAAGTAGGGACCCCATCCATCATCCCACCAGCAGCGATTCAACATCAGTGGTCTTTGCAAATTTGATGAAGTACACAGACGGTAACAGTGCTGATTTAATACATGTCATTAGTAGTAGTATTATGGAAGGTGTTAGAGTACCTGTTCCTTTATCTCTTCAATCCACGTGATCAATGTTGGAAGCCATAAGAAATCCAATTGAAAGAACAGATAACGTGAAAAAAATACACAAATTAAACACAGTGCATTATGTGGCTTCCACAAGATGCCCTCAGACATATATACACACAGAAATCTCATGAGAGATGCAGAGATCCATACACTGACACACACACACACACTGACAGACATGCAGAGATCCATACACTGACACACACACGAACTGACAGACATGCAGAGATCCATACACTGACACACACACACGCACACACACTGACAGAAATGCAGAGATCCATACACTGTCACACACATACTGACAGACATGCAGAGATGCATACACTGACACCAAGGCACACGTCAAAATACACTGGTAAAATCACTTACTGTAAGTTGAAGTAGAAACGTGATTGTCCTCTGAATGTGTGCCACCGCAGTACCTCTTGCAGAAATCAGTCTGTGGCGGAGCTCCTGTACTCTGACTGAGTACCTCCACCCAACTCGCTTCCTGGAGCGGTTCAACCCTAGTCACTGAGGCTTGACTGGGGTCTCTCTGGAGCTTTTCCACCTGACTAGGTTGCAGGTCTCCTACCAGGCAGGTATCTTCCCTTTTGCCTAATCCACTGCAGCCCTTCTTCCAGGCAGATGTCGTCCCCTCTGCATATTCCTCTGTAGCCCTTCTTCCAGGCAGGTACCATCCCCTCTGCCTATTCCTCTGCAGCTTTCCTTTCAGGCAGCAATGTGATATTGGCTATTACTCCAACTATGTTAGTACTTCTGCTCTTAGCTAATACTCCAGTTCGGGTAATACTTAGGCTCTTTGCTAGTACTCCAGTTCAGCTCTTACTTTGGCTCTTGGCTACTACTCCTGCTCAGCTAGTACTCATGCTCTGTAGTAGTATTCCGGCTCGGCTAGTACTTCAGCTCTCGGGTAGTACCTGTCAGGGGTCCGCGGGCGGCTATGAGGGGAGGCTGCACGCAACTTGCAGCACTCACCCTCAGTCCATCGCCGCCCGTGGTCTCTCCTCCTCCTACCTGTTGGCAAGCGGCGTCTCCTCTCCGCCGCTCGCCGCTCGCATCCTCCACTCCTCCCAGCGGCAGCATGTATAACACTGCACACTGGAAGGTCGTTAATTTATGCAAACGCCGGGGTCACGTGAGTGACCCGGCGTTAAAGCAACAGTATCACAATCACAGTGGGAGGCGTAGATATCTCCCACGTGTGATTGTTAATTCTGATTGGCAGTTATCCAATCAGAATTAAACCTAGCGTATTTATACTTACCTTTCCTGTCTCTCAGTGCCCTATTGTGGTCTTGTGATACCTGTAGTGCAGTCTTCTCGTGTTGTTCTCTGGTTACCGATTGTTTTGCTCGTTATTCCGATTATCCTATCTTCTCCTCTCCTTTGACCTTGGCTTGTTTCTCGTTCTCCTGTTTTCTGGCTCCCTTTACTTGGCTTGTCTCCTGACCATTCTTGTGTGCTTAGCCCGGCCACTCTAAGGACTGGTATAGCACCCTTCCTCTCTGTGACCTGTTAGCGTGTTTGGTTCCCGGAATCGTGAAAGTACCCGGCTCTTGGCTAGTTCTTTGGTAGTTCTCCAGCTCGGCTGGTACTTCAGCTTTAGGCTGGTACTTCAGCTCTTGGCTAATACTCCAGCTCGGCTAGTACTCCATCTCCTGGATAGTACTCCAGCTCGGCTGGTACTTCAGCTCTTGGCTAGTACTTTTTCTATTGGATAGTACTCCTGCTAGGCTAGTATTCCAGCTCTTGGATGGTACTCCACCTCTTGGGAGCTACTCCTCCTCTTAGCAAGTACTCAAGCTCGGTTGGTACTCCAGCTCGGCTAGTATTTTAGCTCTTGACTATTACTCCAGCTCTTTGGCAGTCATTCAGCTCTTAGCTAGTACTCCTGCTCACCTAGTACTCATGCTCTTGGCTAGTACTTCAGCTCGGCTAGTATTTCGCTTCTTGGCTAGTACTCCAGCTCGGCTAGTACTTCAGCTCTTGGCTACTGCTCATGCTTAGCTAGTACTCCGGCGCTTGGCTAGTACTCCAGCTTGGCTAGTACTTCGACTCTTGGCTTGTACTTTTGCTCTTGGCTAGAACGTTGGCTCTTGGTTAGTACTCCAGCTCGGCTAGTACTTTTGCTCTTGGTTAATAGTTTAGTTCTTGACTAGTACTTTAGCTTGGCTAGTACCTCGGCTCACGGCTAGTACTTTGGCTCATGGGTAGTACTTTTCTTCTTGGCTAGTACTCTGGCCCTTGGCTAGTACTTTGGCTCATGGCTTGTACTTTAATTCTTGGCTAGTACTTTGGCTCTTGGCTAGTACTCCAGCTCGGCTAGTACTTCGGCACTTGGCTTGTACTTTTATTCTTGGCTAGTACTTTGGCTCTTGGCTAGTACTCCAGCTTGGCTAGTACTTCGGCTCTTGGCTTGTACTTTTGCTCTTGGTTAGTACTTTGGTTCTTGACGAATATTTTAGCTTGGCTTTTTCTCCAATTTGAGTAGTATTTTCTTCGGGTAGTAATTTTGCTCTTGGCTAGTACTTTGGCTCTTAGCTAGTACTCCAACTCGGCTAGTACCTTGGTTCTTGGCTTGTACTTTTGCTCTTGGCTAGTACGTTGGCTCTTGGTTAGTACTCCAGCTCGGCTAGTACTTTTGCTCTTGGCTTGTACTTTTGCTCTTGGCTAGTAGTTTAGCTCTTGGCTAGTACCTCGGCTCACGGCTAGTACTTCGGCTCTTTGGTAGTACTTTTGTTCTTGGCCAGTACTCTGGCCCTTGGCTAGTACTTTGGCTCTTGGCTTGTACTTTAGGCTAATGGGTAGTACTTTTGCTTGGCTAGTAATTTTGCTCTTGGCTAGCACTTTGGCTGTTGGCTAGTACTCTGGTTCTTGGCTAGTACTCCAATCTGAGTAGTACTTTTGCTCTTGGCTAGCACTTTGACTCTTGGCTAGTACTCCAGTTCATCTAGTATTTGGTTCTTGGCTAGTACTTTTGCTCCTGGCTAGCACTTTGACTGTTGGCTAGTACTCTGGTTCTTGG